>NW_025778219.1:0-52500 GCF_021130785.1 Homalodisca vitripennis
GCCCCCCAACCCAAAAATAAAAAACCAAAAATTCAAACCTTTCAAAAACCGAAGCCACTAAAAAAAAACTGCCGGGAAAAATAACAAAATTTTTTACCTATCCAACGGGCCAAAATGGAAAACTCACAAAACCTACCGAAAAGGCAAAAAAAAATTCAAAATAATTTTTTTTTTTCACCAATAAAATTTTTTAAAAAATTTAATTTTATTTTTTTTTAAAATAAATTTTTTTTAAAATTTTTCAATTTAAAAAAAACCAAAAATTTATGTAATTTTTAAGGAAATTTTTTAAACTATATTAACCAATTCAAGATTCAAAAATTCAAATCTTTTTTTAGCATTAGCCAACTTTCAACAGTAAAAAAATTCCCAAGCTAATGCTCGCTATATAAAAGGGGACTGATTAAAATATTTAGGGGGCAAGGAAAACTATAGGAATGCTAAAAAATGGATTTGTTTATTTTAAATTAGTCAACATCCCCCGCAGAACCTCCTGTATTATAGTGATTATTAAATTATTTTCTTTATTGCCACTTCCCCCTGTAAAACAGATTAAAATTTTAAACCGAAAATATGACGGAAAGGGAGTATATTTAACGTTTGGTATAATGGAAAGGGGTTTCCCTTTTCTGTTTTTTTTAAAATAATACGTAAAAAATAATTTTTAGAGATTCAAATTTTATCGATCAGGTTTTAAATGTCCCCAAAGCAGCGATCCAATTGTAAGTGAGTAAATTTAAAAGCAAAATAAAACGATCTTAACAATGAATTTCACAGAAATTTCTTAAAAAAAAAAAAAAGTTCGAATAGATGATTTTATTTTCCTGTTAGAGATAAATATTTCGTCCCATTTAATTTGCTATCAAAAAAAATTTCCCCAAATATTTAAGCTTTTCACACATTGGATTTTTCCACAGTTACAAACAAGAAAAACACAATTAGTGAATGGAACTTTATCTAAAAAGGTAAATCCCACCACCGGGATCAAAAAGTATCGATTTCGTTTTTTTAACATTTACTTGCATTTTTTTAAAATTGCCCCAACCCCTTAAAATAATTTTAAATCATTATTTAGTAATTATCTAACAGTGTATAAAATTGCTTATCTTTTGTAAAACAACAACACATGGGAAAATGCGAATTTTCCCCCCCAAACCCAAATCTTCAAAAGTCTTAATAAAGACCGGGAAACAAAGTTGCTGAGAGCACTGATCCTGCGAACGCCAACTTTAACTCTTGTTGAGAACTGTGAAAATTATTTATTTTTAATTGTTGTTTTCTTTTATTTTAAAAAGCTTCTAAACCAACCCAAAACCACACCCCGAATTCCTGTGTTTCTGTTTAGCTAAAAGTTTTTGGATTTACAAGATCAAAGGCTTTTTTAAAATTGACAAAGAGCCTATAGTTTTATCACCGGGTTAAAATTATTGTAAATTAGTTCGTTGCTGAATCAAAGCATCTTCATAGTTTTTTCCTTTTGTGAAACCAAATTGTTTTTCCTGAAAAAACTAAATTTTATTTAAGTAGGTTAGAACTCTTTTCAACATAAGTTTTTCCAAAAATCTTAGAAAAAAATTGGTAACAAACTAAAGGGTCTCACTGGTCAATTTTGATCGAAATTGTCCTTTTTGTGAATATGAATGATAGTGCTGATTTTTAATTTTGACGGAAAAATCCCTTTGCTAAAACTTAAATTCACTATATAAACTACAGACTGGTGCAATTACTTCAATTATGTTTTTTTTCCCCCATTAAACAAACACTAAATTGATCGAAACAGTAGTTTTTTTATTCGTTAAATTTTTTGGAAACAATTTGTAGTAGTTCCTGGGTAGTTCAGGACTAATGGAAAAAAAACGAGTGCGGGTAAAGGACGCGCGCCTGATGGACAGAGCCGACAGTTTGCGGTACTCCTGTAGAACGATAAAATAGTTATTGATTACCTCGGCCACCGCAAGAGACTCAGCTCAGTCCCACTATCTCTCCCTTTATGATCAATACGTTAACACTTTTTCAATATTTTGGTACTCCAAAAGTCTCGAGCAAGTGTGCTTGTAACAAGATTACTCTGAATCTAATTAAGAACAATTGCAATTTAAATTAATATTCGTTTCATAACTAATTATTTCCGCAATGTTTTTATATTATTAAAATCTTCACTCCTTACTATCTGTTGATCCCTACAAAACATAAAAAATAAATACAAATCCTATCAATAATATAAATAAACAGAGGATTCTATAAAGGACTTTTTGTTTTGCTGTAATAATGCAATAACTACTGAGATATGTAAATAATAATTTTCCCAAGCCAACTTTTAGCCACATTTACTTTTAAACATACTTGACATAGATCGTTATTTTGTTGGTGAAATACTGTAGTAGAATATAACAGCCAAAGAGAACGGTACTAACATAATTTAAACTGTGTATGATAAACGTTACGATTAAACACAGTTATATTTACCCAAACGTGTGTTATTGGAAATGTTTCTGCTGTTTGCTGTTTAACACATGATTTCCTTATAATTTGTAGTTAAGATTAATAATAATTCCTTAATATAATAAAAATACAAAAAAGTATTTGGGACGGTTGAATTCAATGTTAAATAATTTTTCAGATAATTTACATTTATCAAATATAAATTTGTTTTTTAGTCTATTTATAAGTTAATTTAGATAAATGTTATAAATATGAATAATAAATTACTCTTACATCTCTTATACAAATAACATTCACCACAATAGGATGTGTATTCATACAATATTACATTAAATACTAATAAAATATTAGTTATGTAAAAGGCCATGGTAATGGGCAAAATTATAACTTACCTAAACTAGTATTGGAGTAGTAGTTAATTATCAACTAGGCTTTAATATTTTCACACAAATAAAGACACTTCCTGTGCATACACGAATATATAAAGGCCACATGATAATTAATGTCGTGAGGTTTGAGGACGTCACGTCCATGTCATCATATGTGGTATACCCTGCTTGGATGTCATGTATATATATAAGTGGTGCCGACGGGGCTGACCCACCGTTGTATGTCATGACTCCTCGGACGTCCTGCCCAAACCGATTTACCTTGGCCATAAGATACCACAACCGTGATACGTAATATTTGTCCCAGATGTCCTGCCATCATACTGTCATACCCTTTAAAGGGGACAACACACTGAGGGTGTCCATGCCTCTTTTGGACGTCCTTGCCAACAGTACTCTTGGTGGCCAAAAGATACAATCACCGTGATACGTAATATGGTCTCCAGATTGTCCTGTCCATCATATGCCGTACCTTTAAAGACAACACAACGTAGTTGTCATTCCTCTTGGGACGGCCTTGCCAACGTATCTTGTGGCCTTAAGATTCAACACCGTGGTAATGTCATATGTCTCAATGGTCTGAACATCAATATGCCGTACCCTTTAAGACATCACAGCCTGGTGGTTTTCATGCTCTCGGACGGTCTTGCAACGTATCTTGTGGCCTTAAGATTCTACACCGTGGTAATGTCATATGTCTCCAGATGCCCTGACATCATATGCGTACCCTTAAGACATCACAGGACCGTGGTTTCATCCTCTCGGACGTCCTGTCAACGTATTTCTTGGTGGCATAAGATAACAACACCGTGATACGTAAATTTTTATTGTCTCAGATATCCTGACATCATTATACCGTTACCCTTTAAAGATCAACACGCCGTCATGTCATGCCTCCGGACGTCGTGCCAACGTATTTCATGGCCATAAGATAAAACCCGTTCTTAATATGTCTCAGAGTCCTGACATCATATACCGTACCCTTAAGAAAACACACCGTGATCCCCATAGATTTACCTACACTCAGTCAAAATCAAAATACTACTGAATGTTTAAAATACTTTTTTTAAAGACAAGGGCTATTAAAACTCAAATTTTGGAAAACTTTTTATTAAGGACTATGTTAGTATAAAAAACTTTTGTTTTACAATTTATCCTAAATATTTTAAATGTTAAAACTAATTGATTTTGTACATGTTCCCTTTTTTCACTTGAAAGAGATGATGTAAAAAATTGTAAAAAATTATATTATGATTATTGCTAAAAAAATTATTTGTTACTGTAAACTTTTTTAAATTTTAATCGAGTTAGGGGCTTTGTATTTTTGTATACACAAAAAAATAAAACTTTAAAAGACAGAAACGCATGGATTTTATGAATCAAAATAAGGCTATCTCCGTCTTTTGATGGTGGAAATTTATTTTTTTATTACCGCAATTGTAATCTTAAACTTAAAATCATTTCTCACAATTACTGTATGGACAATAATTGTTATAATACTTAAATATAAATTGTCAAAATTTCAAAGGAAACAAAAGTGGCATGTGGGAAATAACAGCATTCTTTGGAGGGGGGAAAACCCTTTGTATTACCATTAAAGTTACCCTTCATTTTATCATTACTGATACCTGTTTAATTTTTTTTTGAGGAATTTTTTTTCGTTAACGTTTAAAGGGTGTTCATGATTATTGAAGGTCGATAATAACTATAGCGTTTGTCAGCCTTTTATGTAATACTGAGTGTTACTAACTGCATTTTTGTTTGACTTTTTAAATATCTTATTTTTTTTAATATAAACCCTTTTTTTTTCCAAATAGTTTGATTCATTTTAATCCCAAAGTTTAAAAACGGGGTGCGACGCTTTTTTAAGGATAACTAATTTTTAAAGGGGCTCAATGGAGGCCAGCGGGTTTTAAAAAAAGACTAATTAAAATTGGTAACTATGTAACCTAACTAGACACAAACTTTATTTCATGTTAAGTGAAATTAATGCTCTGTATAGAAAAACATTTTTTATGTACGATTTATAAAAAAAGCATTACAAAATGTTTGTGTATTATTTTTTTAGACGGCAGAAAACAAAATTTTGTGTAACATAATATCTGATAGGCTTCCGTAACCCTTTACCAATTCCCATTTTTGGTAATGGTTATGGGTCGTCATTATTTCATCCGGGAGTAGGTAGTTACATGTATGCATATGATAATGCTCAGTGTGTATTTAAAAAAAATATTTATCGCTACTATATAATATTGTTACACTTTAGAATAGTTAAAATGATTCTTAACATTAGCATAATTCTTTGAGTGACAAGCAAAGTGTTTCCTATGGGGATTTGGGGTTTTAAAAAAAAACTCAAAATTGCCCCAAATTTTTTTTTTTTTCTATTGGTTTTTTTATTTACCAAAAAGTGAAAGTCGAAAAGTGATTTAAATTCCCAAACCAAAAATACGTTTTTTAAGCAATAATAATCATTTTTCTAGAATACGAATAATAAATAGTAAATTAATAAATTTTTTTTGGTTTTAGTTTAACCATAAACTTTTAAATTTTTGCCGTTAGAGATGGGGTAGACCGCACTGTGCCCCCCTAATATAGGTTGGGAACCCCCTTTGCATAAAAGCCCAATTCATGCATACCAGGTCCCGTGCATCAAAGTCACGTAAAAACAGAAGAACAAAGATCAATACATAAAAAACCAATTTTTGAATAATATTAATTTTTTTCGAAAGTTTTTTTGTCATACAAATATTTTAAAAATTTACTGAGCAATTTTAAAAAATCTTCATTTTTTAATATATAATATAAACGGAAAAAACTTCATTGATAAAAGTTTTACTTTTTCTTAAACAATGAACTTTGTTATAAAGAAAGAAATTTTATATTACTTTGTTAAAAAAAAATTTTTTATTCGTAATTAAGTACTAAACTTTTTTTGGAATTTAAATTGCTTAAAATATTTAGGCAAACTTAAAAACTTAAGTGTAGAATAATTCTTTTACAAAACATAAAAAACCCTACTTTTCGGGCATGTATTATATAAACATATTAAAGTAAAAGGATTTTTTTTTTCGTAAATAAAAACCGGAATCATAAAGGAACTTGAAAAAGAACGCTTTAACTGTCTTACTAGGGATGGACAACATTAAAATTTACAAATTTGTATTTTTTTCCCGCAATTCCCTTTTCAGGGCTTTTTTTTAAAACATCATTAAAAATCAAACTAGCGTTGACCGGAGTCACTTGGCAAAATTCGGATTAAATTCATTATTTTAAAACAAATCTTAGCGGTGCAGTATTTTATTGTTCATCACTCTCCAATATTAAGGACGTTTTTTCATACACTTTCCGTGTAATGTCATTTGTACGTTATCGTCATTTTGCATACTGGTTGGGAAGTTCAAATACTCTCCTATACAATTTATACGTCACAGTCCCTTTGAAGTGAAAATATTTGGATATATTTCATGAGTGGTTGGTTTTATTTTGCACGTAATTAAATTTTTTCCCCCGCTCTACTTCCATAAAACATGAATTGACGGACAGCTTTTTAAGGGTTCCCTCTACCTTTGACGACATGGCAAAAAAAATTATATATTATATATAATATATATCATTTTTTAATATATAATTAATAAGTTTATTAAAATATTCAGGGTTATTTGATTTTATTTTTTCCCGTTCAGAGTTTTACTAATTCTTCTTTAAGTATAAATTTTGTACATGTTAATAACTTTTTAACGGGCAAAGTAAAAGTATTGGTACACTGGAAATGTTTTTTCTTATTAGTCTTCGAGTTAAAATAAAAAAAAACCTTATTGATTGAGCTTTTTAGTAAAGCGAAATCATTCAAGGGACAAAATGTTTCTTTTCCGTCTGATTATTTTTACAGACCACACGTTACTAGAATCTATTTCCGTAGGGGTGGAACATTTTGATAAAGTTCATTCATAAAAAGGAAAAAAGCTTTTCACTGGCAACACTAAAATAACACGCATCTTGGTAATTATAGAAATGAAAATGAAATAAATTCGAAAAAATAGAGTATAATTATAATTTTTTTAAATAATTGCAAAATATATTTTAATTAAATAAGCTAAATCTTGAAACTGTCATATATCCTGGGGACGAAATGGAACGCGAAAGTGGGGTTTATTAATTCATTCTCCATAAAAAAAACGGGGGACTTCCAAATAATATTGTCCCCTTTTTAAAAGCTCTGCATGGCAAAACCTAAAATTGTATATCAGAAGATTTATTTCTATATTTTCTACCCACACAAGATTTCTTTATCATGGTTTTACTACAATGCCTTTCACTGGGCTTCATAGTATGCTTGTACTATTTTCACAAAAAAATAATTTTTAAAACCCCAAATTAGAAAAATAAGTATATCCTTAATAGAACTGAAAATTATGATTTTTATAAAAATTTCGCTATAGCAAAGGTTTTTAAAAAATTTTAATATTAAAAGTTATTATTATTATTTGAAATTTGGGTTGTGTTTTTTTGTATTTTTTTTTAAAAAAAATATTTTGGGAAAATAATTTTTGGGGGAAGGGGGGAAAGGGTTGTTGTTTGGTTTGGGGGATTGGGGGGGGGTTTGGGTTATTTTATAAAATTGTTTTTTAAGGGGTTATTTTGGTTGTATGGTGTTTGTTATTTTTTTTTAAAATTTTTAGAAATTTTTTTTGTTTTAGTTTTTTTGGGGTTTGTTTTAAAAAATTTTTTTATTTTTTGGGGTTTAAAAAAAAAGGGGTATTTTGTGAATATTTTTAATTTTTTTGTAAAAGTTTTTTGTTTTAAGGGTTTGTTTAAATTTTTAAAAAAAAAATGTTTTTGGTTTTTTTGGTTGGGGGTTTAAAAATTTTTTGAAAAGGTTTTGTGGTTTTTGTTTTTTTTAAAAAAATTGGTGTTTTTGGAAATTGGGATATTTATTTTTTTTAATTAAAGTTTTTTGTTAAAATTTTTTTTTGGGGGTTTTATTTTTTTATTGTATGAAATAATTTTTTTTTTGGGGTTATATGGGTGGGGAAATTTTTTATTGATTTTTTTGAAAAAAATGGGTAGTGTTAAAAATTGGTTTGGATTTATTTTGAAATTGGGGGGGTGTTGAAAGTGATTTTTTTTTTTGTTTTTTGAAATATTTAATAGTGATGGATAAATATTTTTGCTTTTTTCCCGTGTAAAAATTTTTTAATATCTATCGTGTTTAACTGAAAGAATTTAGCCCATTGACCACAACAATATAAAGGTTTTTTAAATAAAAAAAAACCCTAAAAAACGTACGGAATTTTGTCAAGATAACGGAAAGGGGTTTTTACTAGGAAAGTGAAGGGATTAACAAAAAAAACCATTTTTTTAGGACCAACGTTACAGAAAACTATCGTAGAAAAATTTGCGCCTTTTTGTCTTTAAAAATATTATACACTTGGTAATATAATTTTACAGACAACAAAAGTTAAGAAGAGATTTAAAAAATGTTTTAATTTATGACTATTTTAATATTTATTCAACTCGACTGTACAGTCATATAATTAAATAACCAGACAATGCGTTAATTTGAATATGGAATCATAACAAACCGACTGCGTGTAACAGATAAACTTTGAGACCTTGGTAAATGAGTTTTTATTGTTCTAAACGATGGTCGTTATCCTGATTTTGGTTAAAAATACAGTCTTTCCTGTAGCGCTCCATACGCAAGTCTCTCTGTGCGATAATGAAGATTAAGAAATATCTATAAACAATTGGCACTTAGTACATGGAATCAAATAAATTGTTTCAAACCTGGGTCGTTATAGATGTTTGGTGTTTACAGGACAGTCCGTCAAGATGTCCAACCCCACGTCGGCCTGTGCTTTGAATTTGCTTACAGATACCGCTAGGTGCATTGTGCCTGGATCCAGCGATGACATTATAAGGTACAGGACAGTCTATCCGTAAGTCAGTCTGGGCACTAACTCTTGTGTATCAAGGTTCTTAGAGGCGGGGACTGTTACCGCCTATCTTAGTCCATATAAACTTAATGCAGGTTTTCTAAAACAGATGAGCATTATAGAGCTTTGATTTTTTTTTTGTCTTTTTTAAAGCACACATTTTTTATAGTTCATGACCAACCAAAATTACAATTTAACATCTTTTAGTATCTAAAAAAACCCATAATTTAAAAAAAATTTCCCCTTTTTAAAACTAAAAAAAATCACATCAAATATTTTTAATTTTCTAAGATAATACTTTTTTATTTTGTAAAGCCCATTTGTTCAGGACCTACGATAATAGTACAAAGTCTCAAGTTGTAAAAAAGTTTTGGAGAGTCATAGTTTCATAAATGGCTGAGAACACTTGCATCTAAATATAGAAAAAGACCAAACTTACGGGGAATCGAAGAAAATGTCTTTAACAACAATAGCCGAGTAGTTTCCTGAGCGGTGGATGGATTATCTGGGACTTTCACTTTGTGTAAACATGTCTTCAAGGGCTTTTATTTTCAAAGCTCTCTTTTTCCGAATTTTCTTTTCTATCCCTTGAAGTTTCTTGTTAGTTTTACTTACACTCGCACTAATTCTAGGCGCTGCAATCACTTTTCACAAAACTTTTCCCTGAACGTAAGGTTTTTTTAATGCTTCTCAAAACTTGTAAATAATATTAAGCTTCTTAGATTCCTTTGTTCTGGCAAGAAAAGTGGAGCTTTCTACAATTTAGAGACACCGGGAAATGCAATTTAGGCAATTTTGAAACAAACTCTCATATTTTATTTGTACGTGAACTGTCACGTAATAAACATTCAACAGAAAACAAAGGGCAGAAAAGTGACTTTTAGATTCTTAAAAATGTATTATATTTTCGAAAGAACAAAATTATTATTCTTCTTTAAAATCAATAGTCCAGACATCACTTATGAAATAAAAAAGCAATCTATAAGAAAAGTCGTCAAATCTGACAAAGATTAATAATAAAAACAAACGATTTTGCACACGTACAAAAATGTTTCTAAAACCGCCATGGAAAATCTCTAACAATAAAGCACAATAAACTATCTCAAAACGTAAGATTATAGATTGGCGATCGCGAGAGAGGGTCGCTGATGAGTTCCTGACATTTTGTTTTCCACGACTGAAAATGTGTCTCGTCTGCACTCAGAGCCAGCTGTTGACTTTACTGATACCGATCAACCCACCTCGACGGATGGTTCTGGCCCTGTCACAAAGAGCAAAACTCTACAGAGTGATAAGGGCGTCTTTTCATCGAAAAAGGTCGAATTACTCAAAATGGTGTGTCAAATAGGCTTCTCAAGCAATGCCGGACAGAATTTAATGAGGAGACTATTTGATTACTTTATTAATCTCCCCATTTATCATCAGTAACGTTTCGTTTCCCTCCCTCTCACAAAATTGCTAAAGTCATCCAATGGCCGCTCCGTGTCCGCCCAATATTACCTCACAATTTCATTTTGCCCAGATTCCCAGCAGAATGTATTGAAAAGATCTTTCTCATTTGATACCTTTTTTTTTAAAGAAACAATATACTGCTATCAAACCAAATTCGAGGATTCGGAACTGAAAGGCGTCAATACCCGACATATTCGCACGTCCGGGTTGACATAGATGAGATAGAGGGAAACTAAAGTCGAAGAGAGTCACTTAGGTGTGTATTTTTCAACCTATCAAAAGCCATGGAATAATGTTTTTCCATTACACCCTCATTCATAAACTAGAACATTACGAGATACGAAGTATTGCCATTTAATATTGGGGTTATAAATTGTTATCATTAATAATAGAACAGGGATTCAAGGAAGTGCAATCTGAAAGGAATGAATACTACTCCTTTTTCTTGGGGTTCCCCATGATTCCCCATTTTGTTTGCAGCCCTCTAATCTTCTGATCTATGTCGAACAATGATGGTTCATATCTATACAGGGAAAGATCTTCCTATATGCTGATAACACGACTGTCTGATTCGAGGGGAATTTAAAAAATTAGACTCAAAGAAGTTACATTCATTGGACTCAAAAAATTTATTTCATCAACTCCATGTTACTGAATGTCAATACAAAACTAAACAACGTGAATATTTAATTTCATTTTGTTTATGACAGATTTATGTCCTACATCAGTGAAACTGAGATCGAAGAAACTACTGAACGATAATTAAAATAACTCCTGGACCGTGGATTAACTAGTGATTGGTCATGAGGACATTTGTTTGTTCTAAGTTTCCTCAGGCATATAAGTTTTTAAAGAAACTGTCCAGAATTGCCCGTCTCAGGTACTCAAGACGGCCGGCATACTTACTACGGAGTAACCTACACACCACCACTCCTATAGATTGACCTTTGAGGGGGGGGGGTTTCTCAAATGCAAACTTGTTCAAAAGTCTTCATTCTCCAAAAACGAGCAATCAGAATCATTTCCCAACTTCAATAAGAGAGTTTGCGGAATACAACAAAGTTAGAAAATGGTGACTGTTGATACTACCCTTCCTCTAGAATATCACATGACATGTATTTTATTTATAAGTCATAATGTGACGGTGGTGACATACCTTTTATTAACCGAAATTGAGAGACACAGAACAGGTAGCGTATTAACACTTGCTATATCACAGACTTGGTTCAATTTGTCATAAAGTTTGAACAAGATCATCCAGTTTCTCCAAGTTTCTAGGCATTTAAAACTCGGCAAAACCGCGTTCATTGCTAAATGATTCAAAGGACAAGCGTGAACCAGGTGCAAAAAATTGAATCAATTAGAATGTGTGATGTAGAAACACTACATTTTAATATTAACAGGATCTAGATGGAATAGTGAAAAAAATTTATAAATTGCTACCAAAAACATGTTACTGGTTTTTTTTTACGATTGCAACACAAAGTAAAATTATCTTTAAAATACAAAAACCATTATTATTTTTATATTATTAAACGGTTGCCGCTTGTGCAAATACGATATAAATACTCAGTCGCATTCATCTTTGAATTTTGAGGCAGTGATATTGGGTTTAGTGAAGTCGAGGCTCGTTATATCTTGTTAGCGTGACTATTGGTACTAAATCGTTGGAACCCAGCCAGACATGGAGGATTTTTGATCTCCAGCAGAGAATTAATATTAGTCTATTAAAACAAGAGCATCTAAATAAAAATACATTTACAAATTTCTCATCATCCAATTTTGAAATAAAGTGGTTAAGATTTACTTTTTGTAACATAACTCACAATTTTATAAAATATAATAGCTACGATATATTTAAGTAAATAAATCCACACATTATGAAACTAAAGTTTCACCTAAATAAAAAAACTAGTTTCTATGCGACTTTAGCTACAGACAATATGACAATTGAGCGACTAAGAGACCAAAGGGTGATAACCCATTATTAACAAAACCATTGAGATTTAAATTTTTACTTTACTTTTAGTATGACATGTAAATTAAAGTATATTCGTTAACTCTAAATGATCAAAATATATAAGTAATTGATAAATAAAAAAAATTCATGTAGCTATTTTACAATATGACTTTAAAGTAGACATAATTTATTGTCTATAATTATGTTTCCATATCGGGGGAACACATTAAAAGAGTTTCTTATTTTAATTTATAATTTAATGCATATTTAAACTTGTCCTTATAATCTAAATTCAAAATTAAATAAAAAAGTAAAATTTCTTAATATATCCGATGGTTTATAATTTATATACCTTATATATTCAAATAAATTTCGAATATTCTATGGACATAAATCCTACTGCTCTTCTAAATATTAATTTACAGGAGTAAACTCTAAATCTAAATCATCATTTTATATAGTAGTTTTACACGATTTTATACCTGGATAATGTGGAAAATATCGAGCCATTTCTGAACCACAATTTTATGAAGCAAATATTATCAAAAACTGTGATAATAAGTCAGATGTGCAAGGACAATTTGAATTATTTTTATAGAATTTTAAAGTGAGTTGTAAATATTATTATTGCTTGACTAATTTAAAGAATATTAGAGAAGAAAATGTAAGATATTTATATTTAGGCTTAGTACGTGGAAAACTTGCAAACATCACCCATCAATAACGTGCTTTTTACATTTATGGTTAATCTAATTTTAAAAAAAGTGGCACCAAGGGTAAAAGAGAATCGAATATTCAAAGATGTTTGAAGATGACTAATTTTAATAGCAGCTACGCCATCCAAAATACTAATTTTTTCAGAAATCGGGGAAATTTTTATTAGACCATATTGTACGGAGTTATTATTTTTAACTAAAAATTCTAGTCCATTTAATATAGAAAAACCTATTAAAAGAACGTACGTAAATAATTATGCAAAGACTATTCAAAACTATTATTACAAAATACCTCAGAATCCTAAAAGTAAAAGGAGTAATAAAATTTTATATTTTACAACATACCTAATACAAGTTTTAAATACATCAAGATAATTTTTAATACTAGTAGTTTTAAGTGGAAACAATAATTACAGATTTTTGAATAGATTTATGGGTTAATGGACAAGTATGAAAAAATATTAAAACGCATATATTTAAAAAGCTAATTATTTGTCTTCGAGAACCTGTTTCTAGAGTCACAAAGCTGCACTATACATTCCTGTGAAAGGAAGCAAAGGGTTTTGCAATATAAAGAATCCTGATTTATCTAATACTAAAATACGTAGAGATTTGTACAAAATCCGAATTTACTCTAAGTTGAGAATAAAATGATTTATATGTAATTTCATAAATGTTGAGTACCTTTGTCTTTATGACAAGTTATAACGTTTAAATAATTTTGTTTGCAGAGATATATACAACGAATACTTTATAAATCCACCAGAAAAAAACTAAATACATGCCCTTTATATTGATTTTTAATTTTTGTCTTAAACTCTGGCATATCTAACCTGACAATCTAACCTGTCAATAACAAAATCGTTTTGTGCAATATTTTTAAGGGCCCCTTATAATTGCTAATTAAATAATATGTTTTGTGTGACCCTCGTATTCAAAATGTCTGTTTTGTATTTGTCCATTACAAATCCTGGAGAATATATCTCTTAGATACCTCTTATCTTTTAATTTTTTTCCTTCCAGTAGGCTATTATTTTTCAAATTATGCCTCGTACGTAGCAATTACAACAAATCTTTTTGATACATGTAACACATTTTAAAACATTATATAACATGAATGTTTAGTTTAAGGGGGCATTTGCCCATAAAAAAATGATTATTTTTTCAAAAATGTTATTTTTTTTTTTTCTGTATTATTTCTTAAACATTCTGGAAGACATTTTTTGGACATTTAAATAAGTTTTTTATTGACTAAATCATGGGTTTTTTGTGTGGTTTTTGTAACATGCATACCACTGCCTGACTCCCATTTTTCGCCTGCATTCAGAAACCTTCATTATGCCTCACCCAAATAGCAACTATGCCAACAAAATTTTTATTATTATACAATTATTATATAATTATTATATAATCTTATTATATAATTAATACAAATAACAGTGGTTTGTTTCTCAGAGTTTTGATTTTTAGTTGGCAATACACCAGAAACAATCCAGATTTTTTGTACTGGCAAGCAGAAATGCCAGCTGTTTGGTGTTTTGTTTACTTCTCTAGCCTTGTTTTTGGTTGTTGTGGTCAGTAAACACAGTGTGTTAATTTCTTTGAAGTTTGCTTTATTTTCAAGTAGAAAACACAAACTATAATAGATGAAATTGATATTAGTTTTATATGTTAGTGTAATGTTTTGAAGGACGGTGCTGTCTTCTTATGATTTGTTTGAAGGTAGACAGATTTTGTTTTGAAGAATTTTGGTGGTGAGCTTAATGAATTTTTGTATAGTTAGTGAAAATGGCCCCAGATAAAACATTCTTACTATTCAAAAAGTAGCTAGAACTAAGAGTAACCAAAAACAAAAAGCTGCTTTAGCAGCCAGTAAAAAGATGGGGCCTAGTGGAAAAAACTTAAAGGCGCCCTACCACATCCTGTGATGATTCTAACCCTTTTCCCGAGACTTCTAAAAACATCTGACAATAAGAGTGATTGAATTTGGTCACAAAATCATTAGGCCTACCTACTTTAAGTAAATGATATAAACACAAAGCTTTACTAGGCGTAACTCGAAGTTAGCTGCGAGGATAACACAAGCCTTCACACGGCAGTTACGCATAACACACCGGAGTACGCAGTGGTTCCATAGGTGTTTGAAGCCTCTTGTTACATACCTACTTTTGCCCATCTATGCTTTCAACAAAATTTTAGTTTTGAAGACATCAGACCAACGTGGGTTTTGCAATAAAACTTATCGTATTTCATGTAGTAACTTGCGAAAGAATTAAAAAGCTTCTTCTTTTACTTTCTGATACAATTGATTGAATCTAACAACTTTTGATGTAAACCGAAGAGTTGTAAAAAGTTTTACAGCATTAGGAAAAGGGATATGCTGCTGTAGAAGCAGTTTTGAATGATTATGAACATGCCTATTTTTGAGTAGCAAAACATTTCACAAGCATGCTTCAAGTTTGTAGCAAATACTTGCCATTGATGTCATCAAAGTATCTTGAAATGCTCGATAAATGAGTGCGTGAAGTATACAAAGAAATGATTACCGTACTGTAACTGACGATTCTGTCATTGATCTCGGTGAAAGCACGATGGACGATCGTGGACACAAGAATGCCATGACATCCAATTATGGCATTGGATGTGTGATAGAGGCTACAAACTGGCCTAGTCGTAGACTATTGCTAACTGTCAAAGTATTTGTCAGTGTGTGAAAATTACTAGAACAGAGTTAGGTGAAGATTCTCCAGAATATAATATTAGTTTAGAGTGGACATAAAGACTTGTGCTACAAAAACTATGATGGGTCTTCCCCAGCAATGGAAACTAAAGCTGCGGATAATCCTTTGGCAGAGATCTTTCGACCTATTATACTTTCGTTATGTCACTATTTTGTCGACGGTGATTCTTCTGTATTTGGTCACCTCCAGATCCTTCATATTTATGGAAATGAGTTAGTCCCTAACAAAAGAAGAAGAGGGTTAACACGTTGCCAAACGCCTTGGGACTGGGTTCGCAGATATTATTTAAGACATGTCCTGCTAAAGGTAATAACCCTTGGTTGGCAAAGGCTACGGAATGCCTCAAGGAAACAACAATTATAAAACTGACAAAATATTACAAAATAGATCCTAGGATAAAGATGACATTTGCTAAAATGAAAAGTGACCATACTTGCCACTTTTACATCATGTACAACCACTGATGAAGCGCCCTCGCCACTCAAAATGTCCTGATGGAGAAAAGAGCTGTGTGTTTTAACAAAAGCGCAAGCTACAAACGTTACAACCTGGTTCCGAATAAGGACAACTTGGGTAACGCCATCACGCACAGTTCTCAACACATCTTTCCTGTTTACCAAAGGTTAGTGGCAAAGGATATGTTGTAAAGATGTGTAAAAGGAAGGACCCAAAAAGCAAATGAAGTTTTGCCATGGACCAAATATGGAAAAAGTGTCCTAAAACAAGAAACGTTTCGTAAAAAGATCACTTGAGGCGCATAGCTGAGGGCTGTTTCACAGTTATTAATTTAGGAAACTCTGTTATTTTCATTGAGCCCATGAGTGCTGCTGGAGTCCTCTCCTGGAAGGTTTTTCAGTGGTAGAATAATAAATATCACGACAAAAGAGAGTTTACTAGCACTGTGCGCAAGAACCATCTGCATTACAAGACATAGCGAAGGAATTTGAAGCAGAAGAAGCAGAGACGAGAAGACAAAAAATGAAGAACAGAAGGCCTACTAATGGAGCAGGGAACTTCTAGAACTTATATACCTTATTAGTAAGTGTTTTAAACTAAATAAAATGTAAGAATTGTGTCAAGCTTTTGTTTTTTTGGACTTTTCCGAAAGTTTTAAATTTCTGTGTTTGCGTCGCAGGAAACACACTAACTTTTTTTATTTGTTAAATATCAACTCAACTTGAAATTTTATGTTCCATGTACTCTCCTAGATACTTTACTAACCACACTGTAGCATGGAAATTAACAAAAAATACTACAATAACCCCACAAAAAAAATCTTTTTGAAAATTTTTTTTTAAAACCAGCACTTTATGAGAAAAAAATTTTTATGGTAATAAATAACTGAATTTTATTAAAACCCATGCACAGTGTTAGGTATTTGCTTACCCTACAATTAAAAAAAGAAATACTTAATTATCTTTAATACCAAAAAAACTAGAGTGTTTTCCCGTGACAACAAAAAAAAAACGCTCTCCCCCCCTAAGGCAATGGGTGGGGGGGAAAGAAAGTTTTTTCCCATTGAAATTTTTTTTACAAAACTAACCAGGTTAAAATAAAATAGTCAAATTAAAAAAAAATTATAATTAAAAAACTTTTGGTTTTGGGTAAATGGGCCCCCTTAAAGACATTAGTTCTAGTATTTTCTTGACTTGATTTTTCAAAAAGATGATTCTTTCTTTCCTCCCCGTCCATTATTCCAAATATTTCATATAATTTATATATATATATATATAATATATATTTTAATTTATATCATATATATAAGATTATAATATATATAGGTTTATATACTAACTATTATTATATATATATACATAATATTTAATTATAATTTTTTTGTTGTTAATCAAATTTATATTGTTGGTATAGTAAAAATTAACTTAATAGACCCGGGTTGTTTAAGAATTAAATATCTACCTCCCACATAACATTTCATACAATGGCAAATATATATTAACTATCTTAATAGGTATTATGTTTATCTAGCTACTTAGAGGAGTTTTAAATTTATTTTAAAAACATTGATAAAATTTTGGTAACTGAAAAAATACGTAAACTTAATCTTTTATTTTTATTTACCTATTAAAAGGAATGTTAGCAAAATAAATAAATCCACTACGGAACATATTACACATAATAGTATGTAGTACCGAATGAACGATAAACACAAAGGGGATGGTGAATTCCTGAGGTCGTAGTAATAAATACACGGAATTGCAAAGTTATACTTATAAAGTTCAATGTAATTTATGATATTTTAGGGTCTTACAAGAACCACTTTTTAGTTGGAATAATTAAATGTATGCCGCCTTGCCGCCGGTTACTGCCAAATAGAGTATAAAGAACTAAAAATGTATCATCTGATAAGGTGGGCCTTAAAATATTCTCCAATGTTCTATGGAATTATGCCCTACTGATATTTTTACTTATATAAAACATTTAAAGATTTTACTTTCCATTCGACAATATGTAGGAATCGACAAGCCACCACGGGTGTCGGCGTCTCTGGCAAGAGAGAGACATTGAAGCTGTAAGTCTAAGAAGGGTTATATTCTATTACGGTGTAATTCACTAGAAAAAAAGAAAAAAGGGAAAAAAAGTAGAAGTTATGATAAAGTGGTTGAAGCCCAACTACTCAAATAATACGTTGAGTCTCGCCTGAAAAACAAATTCCGCGACGGTATTAAGGCCATTTAATAAAACAAAAAAACCTATCACAACGTGCTCGTACGGAAGGACGACACCGACAAATTGGTATCACATTTCAATCATAGGCAATCACGCATATAAAAGATCCTTCAAGGGTAATAGTTAACTTTACTTTACGTTACATTCATTTTTATATGTTTGGCATCAAAGGGGCTAATTTAATACATACGGGAAATATATAATTTTACTTACGGACATAGGCGCGCGAGGTTAAATCGGTCACGGTAGTTTTAGGGCTAGCACATGAAGGTTTACGACAAAATATATTCATGAACGCATGTCAATTAGGTGTAGTAAGCGTCCGTCGATAATATAGTTCCGGAACATTGGATAAAAAATAAAAATAATATTAAGTTGTTACTAAGCTAACTCAAGGTTGTGAAAATGTCTAGGCAATTATATAAAATGGAACTAACTAACGTGTACAATATGGTTTGTCTGTCTGTTTTTATTAATGTATCTTTTACAAAAATATGATTTTTAATTTGTAAACGGTTTGAGATATTAAATCAAAATATGTTTTATTTTTTGTAATTATCTTATCAGTATACTTGTGAAAAAAAATTCCATTTACCTAAAACACAAACAACTGACGCAACAGACTTATTTAGGACACACTTTTAATAACATGGTACAGCGTTGTTTGATGATTCATCAAAAAAATAAAATCGTATTTTTTAAAAATTTTAACAGCCTTTTCAAAAATCGTTTAATGGAGAAATAAATCAGTAACATGAAAGGAGTATTGTATTCAGGCCCAGAATGAAAAACTGTTTAACAAAACATTCTTTCAGTTCAGTTATATATGTCAAAATCGTAGTCCTTTGAAAGTAGATAGAAAAAGTATAGTATTAAAATATCTTTACCGTGCGTACTTTCCCAAAGGAATATAATAGGATAAAAATATATTTAATACATAAAAATTGAAATCTTTAATTCCTCTTTGGTTAATAATTCTATTAAACTTAAACAAAAACAAAAAAATTGTAAACTGCAATTTGAAGACACCTTTATCAGTGGCAATACCTAAGTTAAAAATAGGGCAATACAAATATCAAGGCAATAAATTACTATTTTAACGACTTATAAATATAGAAAAAATAACAGTTTCAAGTACTCAACTCTGCTTCTTTAAAATTATTTCTTTAACTGAATATTACTATCCTGGACTTAGACTCTATAGTAGTGTACCTTATATGTTTTTAAGACTATTCTCTTTTATTATAACCTTCATTAAATCCAGTAGATGACAATATTTTATTTAATTCCCTAGATGGACTAAACGCAAAAGGCATTTACAAATACAAATAAAAGTGAACTTTACTATTTTTGTTCTAGGCATTGAAATTTATCGATATCTTTGAAATTGTGAAAAAATTTCGAACTTATTTTATAGTAAAATACACTTTTTTTTCCATTTCCGTGTTTGCATGTGAATATAAAGAATATAATTACTGTATAAGCTTTGATAAGTGTATACTATGTCTAATTAACTCTGTATGGTTTATTTTAATACAAAAAATGATTTAAATTTTGAATTATAACTATTTCTGTATCGGAAAATATATTTTAAAAAACTTTTTTAAATGAGATATTCTGCAAATTAATTTTGTGTAGCTTTTTACTGAATAGACTATAAGATATAATATTAGAGCCTCGACATGATAAAAAGTACATTAAAAAAACATAGAATAACCTTTCGACAGTATATTTGTGTAATATCAATAAAGGATTTGGATTTACTATTACACTAATAACAGACCTTATTTCTTCATTATTGCATGTAAGACTTTATTAAAAAATTCTGCTCCTACCTTCCCACCAGTTCACTCCAAGAATGAAATATGACTGGTAATTAATACATGTATACAAGAATGTTTTAAATAATGAAAAATGAAATGACATTTAAACATGAATATGTTTTTAATAGTTATGCGTACTATTATTATACGTAACTTCTTGAGAATAGATTAGTATTAGGTCTTGATGAGCACCCTTGCCTCTGGATTGTGAGCAGTACCTACACGGCATCCGATACAGCAAATTGTAATTATTTCAATTGTATACATTAAAATAGATTTTGAAGGTTGTTTTTATTACGTTTCTTTTGAAATTATATAATCTGTTTTTATTCCTAAGTAACGTAAAGACTCTTGTTTATTCCTAACTACTGCAATCACTACTGGTGATTAATAGGGTAAGGTAAACCACAGGTATTACAAGACTGACCGTAATTTTTCACTTTGCTATTTAACCGCATTAGGAAAATGAAGAAGAATGGAGGGAGGTGAAAAGTTGATTTATGAAAGGTCCATTATATTTAGCGGTACAGGGGCACCAGCCGCTACGGTCACCGCAACCTCTGCAGGAGTGGACTCATACTACAAACGCTAAACCCGCCCATTCTTACCTGGAATGAAATTTTTAATTGTTCATGATCGATTAATTGAATAATTATTCAGCGAAAAAAAAGTGGCATTGTGGAGTCCAGTTTAAATGATCCAATGAATGCAGTGATTTAACAAACATGCACACAGAAAGTAGGCTAACAAGTGTAATGTTAGTTTGTGAGTAGTTAAACTATAATAATAAATATAAGATTTGGTGTACTTTTAATGCTTGTTTTTTGTAGGTGTTAATTTTTTATTCTCGATTAAAGCTTTTATTTATATGAGTTGTAAAAGATTCTTGTCATTATGAAAATTTGAAGGATTAACTAAACATTAAGTAATTAGATTGAGGTTTGTTGTTAAGTATAACGACCGTTTTGGTAACAGTTTGTTTTAACAAAAGGGACTTACAGTTAAAATTGTTATTAGCATTGTTTAGCAAGTAGCACTTTTAGACTTAAGAAGCTGACAGCCTCCATTGACTCTTGGCCTCAGAATTCCTTCTAAACCCTCGGAGAATTTCTAACCCCTAGGGTAACTTCTTTTCTGCCCTATAGTTTTGGTTGCACCTGTTTTCTACAGGTTCTTAGCATTTTCAAAGTTTTCTTCGTTTCTATATTACACCTGGTTATATAATGCCATAAAAAATAAAAAAAAATATTTGACCTACTTGGATTTGTAGCTAGCAGAAGAAGATCATGGCCGTTTGGGGTGCTACAAATTTCTAGAAGCGTTTAGTATCTTAATATTTGGTGATCCTCTAGATCATCAGAGTGAGCAGCCACTCTCCAAAAGATTCCAGCCTCACAGTATCTTCCTTATTTGTAACGGTCTTTAAACATATTTATTTTACATAAATCTCTAGGCTATACACAAACACGAGATAAATGTGGAAATTAACTTTTCATTATAAATAAATTAAATAATAATTGGACTGGGCGTTTTAGGAGGTAGAAAAAATTTTTATTTTTATCTGTCTCTGGACTGTGTGTTATCTGAATGAACAATATCCTCAAAATCAAACTTACCGATAAACTTGTAAGCTTTACATGGAAGTCTTCATTTATAAATGATGAACACTGAGTTTAGTTTTTGGTGAATTACAACACACTGTAGAATTATGGCGAGCGTGTAGAAAATATGTTTTTAAAATAGGTCTTATGGTTAAAATATGAAGACAACGAGAGAATTAGCATCAGTGAATCAATATTGTATCTCAAGCTTAGTATAAATCATAGAAAATTTTGACATTTAAAACAAGTGGTTTAGCTTTTTTACATAGAATGCAAATAAAAAAAAATTAGATATAGTGAAATCCAAACGTTTAAAATATGGTGACAAGATTTGATTTCAATGCATTAGCGTTGTATTATCTTCCTTGCTCATATAAACTTATTTGATTCTGTACAATCCAACCATTGAATTTCGCTGAAATCTTTTTTGTGTATCATAGTGTAGGCTGATATTAATTTGTTCGATTATTATCTGCCGGTGAAGTATAAATAAATTTCTGCGTGTTATCTGTATGAGTTTTTCAAACCCTAGGAACAAAATAAATAAGAATCATCATATAAAGAAAAAAGGTTATATAAATCAGTTAGTCTATTTTCTTTAAACTTTTATCAAGCTATCACTCTACCTGAAAAGTTGGCTGTCTTGAATGTCCAGAAGACTTTGGGCACACAAATCACAAAAAATGAGTTTAGACGCGAAAAAAATATCGCTTAAAAAGTCATTGAAGGATGTGCCCTGTGATACAGAAAAGATACCGTAATGAAAACCCTTCTAAAAATTATTAAAGGACTGCTTAACAATAATTATTACATTAAATAATTTCATTAATTTTTTTGTTGTATTTTTTTTAAACAGTTTTAAATGTATTTTAAGTTGTCTAGCAAAATTCAGTTTATTTAATTAGTTTGTATATGATAATTTTAAATTAGTTCCAATTATAAACTATTATAGGTTTTATAATTAACATGGTATTGTGCTATTCAATTATAAAAATGTCAGCAACGCAGTAATATAATTGTCGGTTAATAAAATCAGTAATGTCTATTTCGCAAAACAATGTGTCACTCTAGAGTAAAGAAAACTAAAACAAGTTGTAACATACATGACATAAATAAGCACATTCATTTGTTGAATGCAACAATATGTTTAATTATTAAACCACATCAAATAACATTATAAATCTACCAATTATTTTTATTTTTACAAACAAACTGAACAAAGCAAAAAAAAAAATGTTTTAATTGTTTATTATAATTTTTATTTTAGCCAAATAATCATAACCCATCAACATATTTCTTTCTAGAAGATAGTCCATATTTTACTAACTTCCCGTGTTTTAGTTTGTGTTACGGTTTTATCATCCAAATTTAGTAATATACAAAAATTGAAAAACGTAACACGATTGTGTTTCTGTATCTTTTTCAAAACATTAAATTAAGTTAAACTAAAAAAAATTTTTAAATTTGAGTTTACTAATCAAACTAAGCATGCGAGCCGTACTTACTATCTTTCTAATCTTTGGGTTCACTTTTTTTTTCATTACATATTAAAAAAAGATGTATACGCTAAACCTTAGCTAGCACATGGTTCTGTACAGTATACGATATGACTTATTTGCTTTTCCCTGAGAAATCAAATTATGAAGTTTGAAAGAGTAATTTATTAACACCCTGTAATATATTAAAAGTGGTAAGCCATTAATTTAGGAGCTTGCTTTATCGTTATTGCTGTAAGCGTTATTAATGTCGTTACGCATCACAAATTTTTAAGTTACTGAAAATAAAATTAATTTAAACTATGATTCTCCAAAAATGCTACGTACTATTATTACTATGGATGTGGTTAAAACTGTTTTATTATTTCTTTGTTTAAAATATTGTTTCATTATATAATGTTTTTTAGTCTATTGAATTAAATGAAATTATATTAATTAAACTGCATGAATCTTTATACCTTACATTAATAAAAATAGCTTTTAAATTTTTGGAATGTTATACAGAATAGTACAGAGTGGAGCGCGATAATATTGCTTTTTTGCACTGCAGCCTGTAGGCGGCACTATTGGTTGAAGAGAGGGGAGAGTGGGCGGTGGCTTATAGTTGCTTGACGGAGATTTGTATTCCTCCGCGTTCCAGTTGCCATCATGCATGTGACACGAGAGGAGAGGTCGTTGTGTGTTGAAGCGTATTTTTTTCAATGCCCACTCGATCATTGCAGTGCAGCGTTCTTTTCGTTTACGATTCGCCTGTTCCCCCCCCCTCAAAGCGGACGTGTTCCCTGGTCGGCAATCAATTGTTGAATTGGGTTAACTGTATTCAGAACAGCAGGGAATGATGTCATGTTGTACGAAGGGGACCTCAGAGAAGGATTACAACACCGGTAAATCATCAATAGAGTTAGAGCAGCAGTACTGCAAATCTCCAAAACGCTCTGCTTCAGAAGCAATCAATTGCTCTTGGCATTTCAAGACGTTCTCCTCCACCGGATTCTTCATCGTGAGATGAACTGAGATTTCACACCCGTATAAAATGTGCGTGGTCCATCAATTGTCAGCACAGGAACTTATTTGACACGGCGTAACTTCTTGTGAAGGACATGCTTGCAACTATACCCGCGTGAACGCAACTGTGTGTTCTTTTCTGATCGAGGCACATTTTCACCTCAGTGGGTTGTGTCAACAAGCTAAAACATGGCGCTACTGGAGTGAAAAAACCCCAGAGAAGTCCACCAGAGACCTCTCTGCATTCTGACCGCGTCACGTGTGGTGCGCCACATTATCACGAGTAGGCATCGTTGGCCCTACTTTTTTTCAGGATAACCTGTCGTGCCATATTATGTGAACTCCTCGAACGGTACTTGACTATGAGAGAGGATTTCTCTTTCAGCTGGATCTTGATGCGCAATGCAAATTAGGAGGATACATGGTTCCAACAGGATGGTGCCACTGCACACACTAGCGAGTGTTACCATGAACTTGTTTTTGTGGCAAATGTTTCCTGGACGGCCTTTATCTCTTTGAGGGGTGATGTGAACTGGCCGCACCGCTCACCCAACTTAGCCCCATGCGATTTCGATTTTTTTCCTTGGGGTTACCTGAAGTACGAAGGTGTATATCAAAACTACGTCCCTAAAACACCTTAGGCAGACCTAAGGGAACAATATTGGGGCTGAAGTTGGCAGAATAACCAGTCGACATGCTTTTTTTAGAGTTAATGAAAACTTCAGAAAAATGTGGTATGCAGCAGTGTGTGGATGCCGAAGTTCGACATTTAGCCAGATACATTATTTAAAACATGTAATTTACAAATTCCCTTACTGTTCAATATAATTAATATATATAAAAATAAATTTTTCCAAGGTTCATTATTTTTGTGTTTCATTTTCCAATCAGCAAAATTCCCGCGCTCCACCCTGTATATTTACTATAAAGGTTTTTTTGCTATGATTCTATAACGTTAATATATCTATTATATATATTATAACTAAAATAGTGAAATATAAATATATAAATATATATATATATATATAATATACCATTACGTATATATATTATATAAATATATATATATATATATATATATATATATATACATATATACAGTATAATATATGTATCTACATGTAAATATATTTGCACCTATTTTAGTTATATTCCAATTAACACCCAGATTTGGTCTATTGATATACGATAAATAATCACAACTGCAATACATATTATAATAATTTTTAATAGAAAATCATAAAACTGCTGCGACAGATGCCTGTGTAGAATAACCTTTCTTAGGACCTTGGTTGAATATGCAGAGCAGGAGAACCATTACTGTGTACTCTATAATTAGATACAATCGCCATAATCTGCATTATGCAAGGGGCACAATTTATGTTGCCTTGGCCCTTTATACCACAATGTACCGTTATTACCCTACCGGAGGCTGACACTATATTGTGTATCATGTATTGTTCTTGTTGCCAATGGTTTACTGATAAACAACGTCACACCACAGCTCAACAATATTACGTCCCGTCTTGTTTAGGGACTATGTCATGATTGTTTGAGGTCGTAAAGCATTCGTATGTTTAAAGCATATTCTTATGAAATACGACAAAAGAGGGCGTTAATCCACACAGTTTTTAATGTACGTAATTGTGTGTATTTTATTTGTTTATTACGTTTTTTTCTGTCATATTATGATTCAATTTATGTGATGTGCATTTCCCCTTGGGGTGTGATGAAATGTTTAACTGCCACCATCTACAAAAAATTTGAGCGGGTTTCCTAACAATAGCGAGCTCCTTCGTGGACGCCATCTAAGCTATCATAACAAAGCAATAAAATAAGTCCAAGACCGAGAGTGAATTTACACAAATATAAGCATCTTTTTATCAATACACAAAAATTGTTTAAGAAAGTAAACCTTTAAATAGCTGTCACCTTTTCTTAGCTTGATACACTTCACATAAATTATCCGGACACGTAAATAAATTACTTCGACTAATCATATAAAGCCAGCCCTTTTTATATATAGCTGTCTGATGGTGATGACTACAATAATGTATAATACAAATATTTTTAAGAAAGATTATTATGTTTTAAAATTGTAACCCCTTTATAATTTTTTATCTCTTTAACAACTTCTCATTCCATACCTTGACATAATATTTACGGCTTTCGATCAATTTCTTGTTATGGATCAATCCCGCTATGAATTTAAATTAAACCCAGATTGTGTGCTTAAAAATTGGCTTAGGAAAAAGTAGAGATTTATTTGGAAATAACGCTTAAAATTTAAGTAAACATTAATATGTACTTTGGCTCAACAGTTTATAACTATGGTGAATTTTTTATAATTTATGGGGTTTAAAGGGTTTAGTAAAACCTTACCTCTACAAGATCACGATATCGAATCGAACTATAGCCATACTTAATTTCCGTGAAACTCAGATTTTTATTTTTCATCCGTCCGACTTTTAGTTTGTCTGACTGCACAATATCCTCAAAACCGAACTTAACCGATAAACTGGAAGCTTTACATGAAGCTTCATTTATTAATGATGAAACACTGAGTTAGGTTTTGATGAGTAGCACACTGTAGGATTATAGTGAACGTTAGAAAATAGAAATAGTTTTAAATATGTCTTATGAGTAAACATGAAACAACAGCGAGACAATATCATAGTGAATACATTTCGTGTGTACAAGATTAATATAATCATGGTGAAATTTTTGAAATCAAAACAAGTCATTTTAGCTTTTTACATAGAGTGAAAATTGAAAATTTTAATAATATATTTGCGAAAATTCAAATGTTGTTTTATCTTTCTTGCCTCATATAACTCTATGTGATCGAGCCGTTAAATTTGGTGGCTTGTCATAATTTTTTGTCTATCAAACAGTAGGCTGAATATATATTTGTTCATTATCTGCCGGGAAGTAGAAATTAATGTTCCTGCGTCATAGATGTATGAGTATCTAACCTCTAGGACATGTAAAAGAATGAAATTAGCTATAAACCTAAAACAATGCACGAAAACTGTTACCTAGACTATTCGTGTAGTATACCTTTATATGTTTAAACATATTAACTAACTACAATTGCAATTCAAATCGGAAATAACACGGAAAAAAAGGTCGTATAAAATGTTTAAACTTTTCTGATGACACGTAAATTTTTATGAGGTACATCATTAATGTACCAAACAAGATAGAATATAAAAAAATGAAATAGTAAGAGTAGTTATGCATGACTATGTGTAAAAATTTGTATAATAGGTATTATAAGTGCTTCTCGTATTTGATATCATACTCGATAGTTTTAGAAATTATTTCATAATTTTTTAATTCCGTTTCCCTTGAGCTTAATAAGTATAAAATTTAGGTCCCTTGTTAAAAAAATACATATCTTATGTAGGCAGGAGGTTTACAGTTTTTATTATTATTATTTTTAATGCACTGGACAAATTTTTCTGGAATAAAATAAATTAGATTCCAAAAGATTTTAAAAGTACAGTGAATGATAAAAATCGTCCATGGGTATCATGAAATAAATTTGCTTGCTCAATCCGTTTTTGGTACGGTTGTGTAAAGGACAGTTTTTATTCTACTTTGTCGCCATGGTTGGTAAACCAGGACCAATAGTTTAAAATAACCCACTATTACACTACAAGTAGTGTTCAGGGTTTCGGCTGTTTGATAAAAAAATATAAAAAATTTCTCACGATGTCTAATATCAGTTGTCTAATTCAAATGTGACTGATTAACAACAATAGCATGTTAGTTTAAAATATTTTTATATATTTTACCAATGTATACCAAAACGAAATAAAATTAAAGAATCAATCATCATATAAAATTGCAATACAAAAGCAATTATATAGTTTATTTTTTTAAATTGATTACTCTATTTAAAAGGTTGGCTGTCTTGTATGTTCAGAAGGCTTGGGGCACAAATCACAAAATAAGTTTATACGCGAAAAATAGCACCTAAAAGTCATTGAAGGGAATGCCTGATTACAGAGAAGATACCGTAATGAAAACCATTTATAAAATAAAACTGCTGCTTCTTATCAATCATTATTAAATTAAAATAATTTACTAATTTTTTTTTATTCATTTTTAATTAAATTCATAATTCAGCAACAAATTACGTTACAATTTCAAGGCATCTAGATGATGAAACTGTGGCACCATTCAAATGTAAAGCTGTTGAATTCAAAGCGTGTATCAACAGTGAAGATAACACTATATTGGTTTGATAACCTGTTTAAAATAGTTTAAAACAAGTAGTGAAATTATACCAGTAATGTAATTCATTTGCATAGTGGATTACTATGCTCGTTTCCTACTTCAATTTGACAAAGGAGCTCGCTAACTCCCCTTTTTGTTTTATTGACCGCCTACCTTCCAGTTTGTTCATAGTAATTAGACCATGAACCTAGGTAAAAATGTCATTCTAAGCTCTAAATGCTGCTTAAGTAAAAATAATTTCGGAATATTCACCCTGTATATAAATTTTACCTTATTAAAATGTTAATGTGCAATTTGTTAAGATACTCACTGTATATAACTTTAAACGAAACACTAAGTAGAAATCTGCATGGAACTAGTCTACCCTCTTACCCAAACATTACGATGGTGTGACCTACCAATTCTAGACTTATTATATTCACATTGGGATATTAATGTAACCAGTAGAGGTATAACACCGCCAGATGTGAACCCTTTTCGAGGGGAAAACTTGATTCTTTATCTGCCTTGATTCTTCTTACTTAATAATTAAGGATTTGGCTCGATAAGAATAGGAATTGTCCTCTTCTTCTAAATTTGGTTTCTCTTTTGTCGTTAACAAATGTTATATGCAGCCACAGAATACAATAACGGAAAAACTCTTGTCCAAAAATAAAATTGAATGAGACGCACATATACTTTGAATGAATAATGTGAAGATTTATGTAGTATTCAGGAAGATAAAAGTTTAAAAATAAGTCACTAAAATTTTTTTATATTATATGCTATTAATTAAAGTAATAAATAACACTGCTCTTTCATAAATTCTAGTTCTGTACTTATGCGTACGAAATGAATGCTTTAGCTAAAAAAATGAAGATAATGTTAGTTAAATTATGATATTATAAATAAAAACTTGAGATACAGATAAATTTTATTAAGTACATAATTAAGGAGGAAATTAATTATCCTTATTATCTACACGAATTATAATTTTTTTAACATTAATGACTTTTTACTAGCGGTGTTTCAAAACTAAACGGCAATCTCTCGAGAGCTTATTACATATAGTTAAAACAAGTAAAAAAGTTCAAACTAAACCATATGCCCGGAAACGCTATATATATGACGATACGGAAACACTTCCTGTTTCCATAAAGCGTTGAACAGTTCTCCCTACAGTTGTTCTAGAAATTGGCTGCCTCTCGAAAGTTAGTCAATGAAATAAATGGCATGCTTCCTCGTGTGGATCGTCCGTTGTTTTTCCCCAACCAACCATCATAAGAAGTGTTTATACGTTCACGTTCGTCAAGCAACATAGTGTAGTTGAAGAACTACAAGCAATACGACAAACTCTCTTTGTACTAAAGTGCACTGATAGAAAGGTTGGGACAGCACTACTAAAACAAGAAAACTAGGAATAGAATAGCCTACTATGAATAGACTGGCTAATTGGAGACCTGGCTAATGTAAGTCACAAACTGCGACCCAAAGATAAGAGCATTTTTAAAATTGTTAACTGTTATCAGGTTTTTCCCCCGTTATCAGTATATTAGGACCATATTTGTACCCCTTGAGGATAACCTACGTCATAATTCACTTCTGTACAACTGACAATTCATAATGTAGTATTTATCTGCAGTATTCGTTTGGTTGCAGTTTTGCTTTTATAAACCGGGGGTTATGGGGCTACTAATGAAATGTAACCAAGTAAAACCTTTGAACAGCCGCCATTTTGTACTGGATCAATCTTTTTGAGTGCGTACGGTTTGCGGCATTTTAACTCTGCTAGATAAGCCCTTTAAAATGATGTGCATATTGAACCTATGCTCCTATTTAAGATTTCCTTCCGACTCCTTGCGGGACGTCCCCATGATATTACAGAAAACTGATAGTTCCTTCAAAAAGTAGATTTTTAAGGTGTAGTATTGATGTACCAAATCTTGTTCATTTATCTGTTATCGTTTAGAAAATATTATACCAGTGCAGGACTTTATGTAACACCCTGTATATATATATATATATATATATATATAATATATATATATATATATATATATATATAAGTAGGTAGTAATATGGGGTTTCCTGGCGCACTTTCGGAGCCAACCGAAAAGCAATGTAAAATACTGTTCAATGTACCATAAAGGAAGCTGAGAAATAACACAGCAAATCTCAATGAAAAATTAACCGAATCTACAGGTCGTTCGTCTCCAAAAGCGATCGGTACATTACTATCTACTCTGTGGAATGAAAAATTAACCAAATCTACAGCTGTTTGCTTCTACTTTCTTAAGCTGTGCTTTGTAAAATGTTGTCAAATCTGCTACGAATAAAGGAAAAATCTTCGAAATCTTAATAAAAATTTAATCAATTTAAAACATTTTTACTAAAAACATACTTTAATAAAAAACTTTTCTACTAAATAGTCACCAAACAACATGAACTCACCAAAGTCTCTACAATTTCTAGCATTAAAACAGTGCAACAAAGATGAATTCAGTGAATTGCCGGTTTATTCTCAACAACAGTTTGATACCGTCTTTAAATGAAACAGAATTAAAAGAACTTGTAGAGTCTTTTGCAGAAAGAACGAAAACTGCACACGTGTGTTACACGGACAAAAAAACGAAAAAAATAAAGGATTATATATTTAATATAATTACGAAAGATATTGAAAAGAAAGTAAAAAATAAACAAACAGAGAGTTTTCATCGTTTTTTTTATGACATTTTTTCCCATATTATACGTTCCTTTCAAGATAATCAAGACTTAATTGATGAATTTCTTAGGAATTTTTGTGAGTATCAAGATTTATCAACACAATTCATTAAAGAGCATTATAGAATTTTTCTTATAGAATATAGCCACATTTTGTGTGAAACAAAAGGTATTACTGTAGATAATATTCCATGTGATTCCTATGAAGAAAGACACCAACTATGGTTATCAAAAACAGTACTATGACGTGGGGAGGGACTGCAAGTTTTAGAGTTAAGACTTTATTCTACAAAGTTAATTGTTATAATTTCTTTATCTTTTATAGTCTTCTTTCCAGTAACAATCAAGTGTAAATTTTTCATTTTTGTTTAATTCTTTAATCTTTTTTTCATCCAAAACAGTCAAAAATCTGTTCGGCAAGTGTACTTTACAATCTTCCAACTCGGCAATTATTGTAAAACCCGAATTTATCTTTCATTTTTCTCCAAATTCAAGATTCTATGTTTCTTCCTTTCTTCCAATTCAATTTAACTTCTTATACTCTTTAAACTTACATTCTCCAATATCATTTAACTCCTTCAAGAACTCCATTTAAATAGAAAAAATTCAAAGTCAAAAAGTGCAAAACCATTTCTCGGTCGACCTTTTCTCCTCCCTCTGTCTCTTTCTCTCTCCCTCTCTTTTTATGCCTATGACACGATCACTTCTGCCGTTTTATAGGCTAGGAATCTATATTCAGGCTAGAGAGAGAGAGAAGAGCGAGATACGGATAGAGAAATGGTTCCGGAATACGATCTGAATACTTCTGAACTTGGTGGTGTTTCTCCGCTATGGCCACTCGCATTGAAACAGTTCAGAATTAAACTTCCTAACCGACCAAACCGAATTCGCGGACATATATACTCAGCAACACAATACAACAGCCCATCGAGAAGTAAAAATTTAAGAAATTAATTTAAAATATAATTTGAAAATTACAAGTAACAAAATGTACACATATTTAAAATAGGTAAAAATTATCTAACATTTTGAAAAAGAAAATGTTATAATAGTTAAACGGGAACACAATTTTTATTCTTAAAAGCAAATCTGCATTACCGACATTTTAGTTCCGAAAGATTGCGCTGTGTGTATCAATGACAGTCGAGGTGTGCTACTACAGACCGACCATCACGATAATCGCTTCGCCTGCGTCATATCCGTAGTGATATCACGCCGTGAGAGGCGCAATCGTTGGAAAAATTTTTCTATCTAAATGGAGCGCGATAAAATATCATGTCCGTTCTGCAAAATAGAAATTTTTAAGAAAAAACTATGATCGCCATTATAATTCTAAAAGTCATGAAAAAAACAAGCAAATTTACAATAATGAACTAAATTATTTAAGACAGTGGGCTAGAGAAAATAAAATTGCCGATCACGGAAAACATGTTTAATATTGAGAAATTACGTGAATTAAAGAGAAATTTCAAAGTTGAAAAGAAAAATCTCGACCTATTTAATGATGAAAAACTTTATTCAATAGCTGAAAAGTTGGCTATCGGTACTAACGATAAAACCAAGTCTGAAATGATCGAAGAAATTGATAAAACTCTTAAAGTAAAATCCGAAAATATCATTGATGTAGAAGTTTTATCCTCAATACAACGGTCTTTTCAAGCAATACATTTTAAACAAACTTGAACGACAATTCCATGTCAATTTACAAATATCTTTCAATTATGCGGTCAGAAATTAAAAGTTTAATCGAGAAATTTCAAGAAAATGTTAAAAATATGAAGGGCTATCTCTCTTTGGAATGTGAATACGAACGAACTTTAGTGAATGGTGAACCGCAAACATGTCTAATGTATTTTACTATCAAAGCAGACGAAATCTTTGACGTAAACGACTTTATTACTAAGCAATTTAATTAAATTAACACATCGAGAACAAACGAATAATCCAAATAAAGGTTCCGGATGGACATTTTAAAAGTTGTAAACAACTAGTTTTTGAGCCTTAACAAACACGAAATGATGAATGCAGGATCATACATCGATTTACCAAAGAATATCAAAGATAAAAAAGCTTGTATAAATATAAAAAATAGAGATGATTTTTGCTTTATTTACTCAATAAGATGTGCTATTGAAAAACCAGAAAGAGACTGTGAACGTGTGTAAAGCAATACGAAAAATTTGTGAATGACGAAATATTTTCAGGTTTTGAGTATCCAATGTCTCTGAAAGATATACAAATATTTGAAAAAACGAAGCTACAATTCCAAGTATAAGTATCCAACAATGTCTATCAATGTCTACAGTTTTGATGAAAATATTAACATTGTTCCGTTACAAATTTCTGAAAAATATGACGCTGAAACAAACATTGATTTATTGTATGTTAAACAAGATGATAAATCTCATTATGTTTTGATAACCGATTTAAATAAGCTTGTTTTCTTCGCAGTTGTCTAAACATAAAGAAAGAAAATTTTTTGTGTAGAAGATGTTTAAGCCATTTTTACACAAATCTGGAGATTTAACAGATCACTTAGAAATTTGTAAAAATCATGAAGTTTGTAAGCCAATTATGCCATTTCCAGGTCAAACAACTTAAATTTACTAATTATCAAAAGAAATTTTAACCATCCGTACGTAATTTATATGGACTTTGAGAGCATATTGGAAAAGATTCCGACATGTAAGAACAATCCAGAAAGATCAACTACAACCAAGATTCAGAGGCACATTCCTTATGGTTTTACTCTATATTTTAGTGTCGAATGTGACCAATCGCATGTACAAACCGATATGTTATCGTGCCAAAAAATGAAGAAGATTTGAAAAACGTCCCGACAAAATTGTTTGAAGAACTCAATAAATTATCGAAATACATAGCGAAAAAATATAATTCTAAGAACATGAAAACCTATGAAATTGACAGAAGAAGAAGAAGAAATTTCGTATAAAAATTCAAACGTTTGTCATATCTGTGAATGGTCTGCTTATGATGTTGGGTCAATTCAGTATGGTTTTACTCCTGATAGTTGGAAAGATAAGAGTTTATAATAAAGTGAGAGATCATTGTCATTTAACCGGCAAGTTTCGAGGCGCAGCTCATGCATGTTGCAATCTAAATTTGAAATTTCCTCAGAATATTCCCGTTTTCTGCCACAATATGTCAAATTACGATACTCATTTGTACATAAAAAGAATTGGCTAAACAATATGGAAATGTTGATTTGATTGCAAACACCGATGAAAAATATATAAATTATTCTGTAAATTCTGGATATGGCTATGAATTCGAAGGTGATAAGCCAAGAAAATTCATCAAGTTTTCGTTTGTAGACACGTTCAGATTCATGGCCTCGTCTATAGAAAAGTTAGCTAAAAATCTAAAGAAAGAAGGCTTCAAACATACAAATCATTTTATACAAGATGGACTGAATGAGATAATAGAAAGACAGCCAAATGACGACGACGAGATTTTTAAAATTCTATCTGGAAAAGGAATATTTCCCTATGAATTTATCGACAGTATTGAAAAACTTGATTACACAGAAGAATTGAGAATTCAAGATTTCTATTCACTTTTGACAGATGAGAGCATATCTGAGAAAGATTTTCAACACTACTTAAATGTTTGGAACAAATTAAAAGAGAAAAATCTAGGAAATTACTCTGATTTGTACAATATCCAAGATGTACTATTGCTCGCTGATATCTTTGAAAATTTCAGAAATATTTGTTTGAATTGCTATAAACTCGATCCGGCACACTATCTAACAGCTCCCAGTCTCGCATGGGACGCAATGTTAAAATTAACGAAGATAGAATTACAATTAATTAGTGATTATAATATGTATTTGATGATCGAAAAAAAGGTATTCGCGGAGGCATTTCTCAGTGTATTAAACGATATGTGAAAGCAAATAACAAATATTTAAAAGATTTTGATAAGACAAAGCCCGAAAACTATTTACTCTATCTCGATGCAAACAACCTTTATGGGTATGGTCTTATGCAAAAACTGCCGTTTAGTGATATCAAGTGGATGGATCCTAAAACGTATACAAAAGAAGAGTGGCAAGAAAACAATTTTAGAACTCACTGGCGACGAAGATTATGGTTATATTCTCGAAGTCGATCTTGGATATCCAACAAATTTACAGGAACATCACAAGGATTTACCTCTTGCTCCCGAACATTATAAAAACAAACTTTGTACAACTCTACTGGATAAAACTGAATACGTTGTTCATTCGAGAAATTTGAAGTTCTATTTGGAACAAGGTATGATTTTGAAACATGTGAATAGAGTTATTGCATTCGATCAGAAGCCTTTTATGAAAGAATACATTGATTTTAACACAAACATGAGAACCAAAGCTACAAGCGACTTTGAAAAGGACTTTTATAAGCTGATGAACAACTCAGTTTTTGGAAAATCTATGGAAAATGTGAGAAACAGATGTGATATTAAGCTTGGAAATGAAGAATTTTCAATGAAACAAGCTAAGAAAACAAATTTCAAATGCTTTAAACATCTTTGACGACAACTGTATAGCGAGTCACATGTACAAACAAAAGGTTAAATTTAACAAACCGATTTACATAGGATTTTCAGTTTCTCGACCTCTCAAAATTGCTAATGTACGAGTTTTATTACAACAAATTAAAGAAGTTTGATCCAGATTTGAATCTGTGTTACATGGATACAGACAGTTATTTCCTAGAATTGAAACGAGATCCTTTTAAAATTATTAAAGAAAATATAGATGACTTTGATACAAGTGATTATCCAAAAGATCACGAATGTTTCACTACTAAAAATAAGAATGTAATAGGGAAATTCAAAGATGAGTTAAATAGCGAAGTTTTAGAAGAATTTTGTGGTTTAAGGTCTAAGATGTACTCGTACAAATATCTAGATAAAAACCCAGTTAGGTGTAAAAGGAATTAAGAGAAGCGTTTGTAAATAAAACAATAAATATCGAAAACTTGAAGAGATGTTTGTTCGAAAGATAAAGAAGAATTTAGGGAGATGACAGTCCATCAAAAGTTATAAACATGAGTTGTACACTGTTACCATAAACAAGCTGGCACTGAACGCTAAAGATGATAAGAGAATTGTCCTAGAAAATAAGATCGATACAGTACCGTATGGATATAAAACAGATATATTAGACGAATTAAATAAACTTGGAAACTTTGATATGTAAATGGAAGATGATTTAATTCACTGTCACAAGTGTAAAAGAGAAAACGAAAAATATAGATTCAAAAATCGTTCAAACTCAAAATGGATTGTATAGAATTGCTGCAAAATGTTCAAAATGTAAGACAAACAAGAGTAAGTTTATAAAGAATCCAAATCCAAAACCTGTTAAGCAAGAATTGAAGACTAAAGATGAGATAGAGATTGAAGCTCGAGAAATTCATGCACCGGTACGAAAAAAGTTTAAAAAGAGAAAAATTATAACATTAGGAAATTGACGATTTATGGGCAGCAGATTTAGTTATAATGTCTAACTATTCAGATCAAAATGATGGATTTAAGTATATGTTAAATGTTATTGATACTTTCTCAAAATATGCTTGGTCAAGAGCTACCAAAAGAAAAAACGGTAAAGATATTTCAAAAGCTTTCGAAGATATAGTAAAAGATGCCATAAGGATCAATCACAAACCTCCTAACCTACTTCATACAGATAAGGGTTTAGAGTTTAAAAATAAAGAATTTAACGATGTTTTGAGGAAATACAACATTAAGATTTATCATACTGAAAAACGAAGAGAAATCAAGTATTGTAGAGAGATATAACAGAACTCAAAATGAGAGAATGAAAGTAATTTTTTGAGATTAATAAAAACTTTAAATGGATCGATATTCTTCAAAAAATCGTAAACAATTATAACGATACAGTTCACAGCACAATCAAAATGAAACCGAAAGACGTAGATAAGGATGCAGAAAAGGAGTTATTAGAGACCGTTTTCAAGTATGTTCCACCTGAAATTCACACGAAAACTAAATTTAAAGTCAATGATCATGTAAGAATTGTTAGTAAAAAACAAACATTTTCGAACAAATATAAGAACAATTGGTCAAGAGAAATCTTTGTGATTTATCAAATTAATAACACAGATCCTGTAACTTATAGTATAAAAGATTTAAATAATGAAGAAATAACCGGAAAGTTTTATGAATATGAATTGAAGAAGTCAAAACTGTAATATAAATTTTCTATATATAAATGGCGCATCAAAAGAAATGTACAAAGTGCAAAGAATTTAAAGATTTAAATGAATTTTATAAAGATAAAAATAGGAAAGATGGAATGCATTATAATTGCAAAGATTGTGAAAGGGAATATCATAAAGAATTATATGATAAAATAGAAAAATTAACTTTGGAAGATAAAGAATGTCTTAAATGTAAAGAAACTAAAAAAATTTCAGAGTTTAATAGTGATCACTATAGTAGAGATAAGAAAGACTCATATTGTAAAGATTGTGTAAAGAAGAATCACCATAGATTATATTATGAAGATACTCAATGTGAATGTGGAAGAACTATAAAATGGTTAAATAATTATCAAAAACATTTACAAACCAAATATCATAAGTTAAGAGTTTAACATTTTCATTGTGTAATAATTTTTTCTATTTAAATGGAGTCTCAAAAGAAATGTACAAAGTGTCAAGAAGAGAATAGAAAAGACTGTTATTGTAAGGAATTATATGATAAAATGAACAAATTAACTTTAGAAGAGAAAAAGTGTTACTTTTGTAAAGAAATTAAAAATATTTCTGAATTTAATAACTGCAGTATAGTAAAGATAGAAAAGATGCTTTTTGCAAAGATTGTGCTAAAAAAATTTTCAGCGAAAGTTATAAAAACGAAATGCCTTGTGAATATGAAAAAAAGATTTTACAATGGTTACCTAGTTATGCTAAACATTTACAAACAAAATATAATAAATCGAGAGTTTTTTAGTAAAATTTAGAAACATTTTCATCGTGTAATTTAGATATTCTATAAATCAGTCGAGATTCTGCCATATTTGTAGTAAAATGATGATTTCCGTTGTATAAAATATTCAAAGATTCTTTCATTTGGTTGTAGAGATTTATACTATTTGGATCTCCTTGTCCTTAATAAAATTTCCATTTCTGGGTAATCAATTTCAAGTTCTTTCAATCTTTTCGGTATTTCTCTCTTTTGAGCTCTGATAACGTAATAAGGATATTCCCACATGTGATTCTTCTTAATTAATACAAAAACATGGTGTTTTTTCTTAGCAAAATCTTTACAAAACAAGGTCTGGTTTCATTAAGTCAATTTTTACACTTTGTTTTGCGATTATTTCCGTTTTTATTTCATCTTTAATTTGCAAGTGTTTAACTTCGTCCTCTAAATATTTAATCTTGTTTTCAAGTTTTGTACTCACCAAATTTACGAATACTTGGCAAAACTTATTTTGTAACCCACTTTTGAAAGGTTTTTGCTTCTAATTTATTAGATCTTAGTATTAAAGAATAAAATCCAGATTCATTAATGAAAATAGTGTCAGGATGAAGATTTTTGAAAGGGTCTATGGCATAGACTCTTGTAATTTATATATTTAAAGGCTATTTTCTCGTCATTATCAATATTATTTATGATAGCTTGTCTAGTATTTTCATATTGTAAAATTTCTGCAACATCTTTAGCCTTAAACCAAATTTCATTATTTTCGTCAACAATCGTGCAAATGTCTTTATTATTGAATGTAAGTTGATTGTTGAGTAGGTCTACAACTGACTCCATTTAGATAGAAAAGAAATTTAACTAGTAATTTTTATTTCAGTATAAAGTCCAGATTCATTGATAAAAACAGGGTCAGGATGAAGATTGTTAAGGGGCCATTCGAATAGCCCCTTGTTTTTTAAGTAAAAATATTGAATTTTGTCATCATCATCAACTCATTTTTATTCCTTTTTCAATCTTAAATATATTGTTGTTGTTTTACTCTCAATATTTAATAAATTTCCCTCAGAGTCTTGTATAGTTAGAACGATTTTTTGAATTCTTTTAATATTTTTTCTAATTGGAATATAATCGATTTCATTCGGTTTTTCACTGATTTTTGATCCATAAGCAACATTTGGGAAAAATGTGTACAAAATTTCAGATTCTTTGTGTAAATGTTCGGTGTATTGATTTTCAAAACTAGGTTCAACGAGATTGCAGTGCACTTCAATTACATCGAACGGTCTAAATTTTGGCGTTTTTATTTCCTAAATATACCTGATTTGGCTCAATAGTTTTCTTGAACAAACCCTAACAAATCTACAATAATTGCTGAAAACATTATTCTTACTGGTGATTTTATTTGAATTTTATTAGAGAGATAATTTTTTTGCATTTCAAACTTGTTTTCGTCAAAGTTTAAAGATTTATCTGATTGTTTGAATGTTTTCAGATAATTTTTAAGGGAATTTTTTATTTGATCGAAAGTATAATATCCTTTGTTTAAACCATAATATTTTGTTACGTTCTTCTCACTAAATCCTATACAATAAGGAGAACTTTCACTAATATTTATTACAAAATTGTCCAGAATAAAAACCGCTTAAACCGATAAAAATAATTTGATTCTTCCTCTAAGTGTATAGGATGTTCCAAGTTTAAAACTAATTTAGAGCTTTCTGAAGTCAACTTGAACAGCTTCATTTTCGCAAGCGTTGCTTCAAGATGAAAATCTTCTATTTAAATGGAGAAATTTTTAAAGCAAAAAGATCAGATAAAACTTCAAACTCGTTTGAAGAAAATAAGAAAGATCAACCAATCAGATTGTTAATTGTTGGTTCAAGTGGATGTGGAAAAACAACTTTATTATTGAATTTTATCTACACAATAGGTTGATTCCTTATTCCAATTTGTATGTTTTTAGTAAATCTTTAGAACAAGACGCCTATAAAAAATTACAACAAGAAAGATTTGAAAATATTGAGAAGAACTTAAAGTAAGAAAATATCATATTTTTATAATGCTTCCGAGGACATAGTTCCGTTAAGCGAATGTAAACCGAATTCTTTAATCGTTTTTGATGATTGTATTTTAGAAAATCAAGACGTTATTAAGGAATATTTCGTAATGTCTCGTCACAAAAATATCTCTTGTATCTATCTTTCCCAATGCTTTTCAAAGGTTGATAAACAAGTTATTAGAAATAACCTGAATATGTTGTGTATTTTTAAGCAAGATGATCACTATTCGAGAAAGATTTATAACAATTATGTGGGATCTGATATGAGTTTTAAACCACTTTAATGAGTTGTGTGATAAAATTTGGAAGGAAGACTACGGATTTTTAACTATTAATCTAACTTTGAAGCCTAAAAAATGGTAAATATCTGAATAAATTTTCTAATATAAACGTGTGATAATCTAGTTGTTTTACATGTTTTTACGTTCACGTTTACGTTTCGTGTTCTCGTTTTTACGTTCCACGTTCACGTTTTAACGTTTCACGTTCCACGTTCACGTTCCACGTTCACGTTCATGTTTCACGTTCATGTTTCACGTTCATGTTTCACGTTCGTGTTTACGTTTCACGTTTCATGTTTTACGTTCGTGTTTACGTTTCACGTTCGTGTTTCACGTTCGTGTTTCACGTTCGTGTTTCACGTTTCCACGTTCACGTTTTACGTTCCGTGTTCACGTTTCGTGTTCACGTTTTTTACGTTTCACGTTACGTTTCAAAATTTTCCTAAATAAATGGCGAACGTAACTTCAGAAGAAGCAAAAAAACTTGATCAAATAGAAAAGAAATTAATCAAAGAATTTAAAGAACAGATTCGAATTGATGAAAAAGAACAAGAATTTATTCAAAAAATTAATCAACCTGTAACTTCTGCAATAAAAAATGTTGAGGGCAAAATTGAAAATGTTTTATGCGATAATCAAAACTTAATGAATTTGGTTCCAGTTGTACGACAATTTTGCTGATATTTCGATTCCAGAATCTGAGTTTAAATTGCCAAAATTACCCATCTTCAACACCATTTAGACCTCGAATCATTGAAGACTCTACCATAGTTGAACCAATAAGTCCTGGAACAACGGATATAATAATTGGTGAAATTGGTAAAAAAATTTCTTCCTAGAGCAAAGGATGATAAATTTGGTTTGTATTGGGATAGAAAAAAGAAAAGTTTTATGATTGGAAATTTGCCCGTGAATTTTGAGCATAATGATATCATTATTAATGAAAAAAACATATGAAGGAACTCAAGGTTTATGGAGATTATTAACAGGCACTGATGTTCCAAAAGACGGTTTATATTCTGAAGAAGACTTGAAAAAGTATACTGAAATTTTATGGAAATCTGATTCAATTTACAAAAATAATGATCCATCAACTAAGAAACCAAAGTTCAAGTAAAGGTAAAAAATATCTCAATTTGATTAAACCAATTTGGGAAAAAAACGAATCGAAGGATCTGGTATAAGAAAATACAGTGATAATAAGATTGAATACAGATATATCGACGATTTGACAAAAACTCGATGGAATTATTAATTATATTTTATGCTCAAGAGAAGGCTGGAAACAACAATTTTTTGAACGAAAAGAAAGCGATTAAAGATTTTATTTCGAACAAACTTGATGAAATGATTGAAAAACCTGATGGAATTAAATATTTAAAACGAGTTTTTGCCGGCAATAAGTTCATCTATGATTGAGGGTAGTGGACTTTTGAATGATTTTATCAACAATTTACCTTTTGAATTACACGTGCCAACTTATCAGTATCTGGGGCCCGGCACAAAACTCGAAAAAAGACTAAAAAGAGGAGATACTGGTATAAATAAATTAGATCAAGCTGCTATGGAAACACGATTATTTTTTATGCAAAACATAGAGACACAAATTCCAGACATATCGCAGATAAAGTTTTGCAAGATAAGGCAATGGATAGATTTTTTATCAAAAGATGCTAGTTTAGGTGAAAGATTTGTTGCGCTTCCAACAGCTGGAGCAATGTTTTTGAAGAGAAAACTAGGAATGGGAATCGAAGAGAACTTGAAATTTTAACTATATAAATGGAGGTGAATGTAAATTTCAGCAAAAATCAGAAAGAAAAAATAAAATCCGCTTTTAAGAAGAAAATACCCGTTAGTATTCAATTTAAAATAGATCAACTAAAAAATGGCGAAGATAAGATATTTTTAACAAATAGACAATACAATAAACTCGAAAAACATAAGAAAAAACAGTAAAGGAACCAGAATAGAATTTTCTTATAATCAGTTGAAAGAACTCAAAAATGGTGGACTTTTGAAAGATTTATTAGATTTTGGAGAAAAATATTCCAGTTGTTAAAAATGTTGTTCCTTATGTTCGTAAAGCTGCTCCAATCGTTAAAAAGGATGTGATTCCTATTGTTCGAAACATTTTAAATTGGTTAGATAAAGAGTTGGAAGATGTTACAGGATCTGGATTAGATGAAAAAAACTTTGAATTACGTGAAATCAAACATTGAAAAAAAAAATTTAAACCTTTAACATTCGGGGAATTGGAAGAAATCTGCAAAAATATTAAACATTTTAGAGGAATCTTCATGAGAGATACATTACCTGAAAAAGTTAAGAAATTTGAATGTGGAATTGTGAATTTAGACTCGATTATGGGAAGTGGAACACATTGGATTTGTTATTATAAAAATGATAAGAATGCATATTATTTTGATTCGTATGGAAGAATTGAGGACAAACCACCGAAAGAATTGATCCAATATTTAAAAAAATCAAACGTTTATTATAACGATTCTCAAATTCAAGACTATAAAGATCCCCCAATTTGTGGTCATTTATGTGTTTTTGTTTTGAATGAACTGAGTACTGGTAAAGATTTTAAAGAAGTTGTTAACAAATTATTGCTTAATAAATATGGATTCACAAAATATTTTTGACGTATTTGGAACACAAATTATTCAAAATGTAGATAATAGTTTGAATTTTGATAGTTTGAGAAATGAGTTTGATAACAAGTTAGAAAATGTATTACAAAACCTTCCAGATTCAGATATGTTTGCTGTCGAGATTGAAGATTTTAAAGCAGAATATGATAACAAACTTGCAAATTTCATGAGTTCAAATGAAGTTGCTGATAAAATAAAAACATTGGAAAAAGAAGTTGATGATGGTGTAAAAAAATTATTTACCAATTTAATGTCTCATATCGAAAAAGCTGATGAAATTACTGAAGCGATCAAAGTTGAAAAGAATTATGTTAGTTTGGCTAATAAGAAAAGAATTGTCGGTGTTCGACCTGGTATTGACAAACATGATGTTGTTGTTAAAGAACAAATTTTAAAACCTCTAAAATTATCAGAAAACATCGATATTGTTGATTTACATGATCCGAATGTTAAAAATGCCTTAGATTTTAAAGGAAAAAGAATTAGCAGTGTTAGTAAAGGAATTAATCCATTTGATGTTGTTGTAATGATTTCAATTAGAAGATCATATTAAAATGTTTAATGAACTAAACAAAAATTACGAGAATCATAAACAGCATGTTAAAGATTTTACAACAGAAGTCTATGACAAGTTAGAAGCCAGAAATAGAAGATCAGTAGACGATGTTGGTGAATTACTTGATAAAGTAAATAAACTAGAAGAAAACTTTAATACATATAAAAATAGTGTTAATGTATTAGTTGGTGAAGTAATTAACAAAATTCTGGAAGATTTTGATACAACATTTCAATGAGAAAATAAACTTTTTTGAAGATTTTGGTACACGTTTAAATGAGCAAATAACACATAATAATGAATTACTTAAAAGTATAGATGATCGATACTCTTTATATCTCGATAAAGTAAATAAACTAGAAGAAAACTTTAATAAATTTAAAGAAGATGTCGATAAAACTTTTGAAAACATCGACAACAGATTTAATGGAGTAGGTGGTTACGATGACTAATTTTCCTTATATAAATGGCGCTCATATACTGTGTGAGGTGCAAAGAGAAAACTGCCACAAACGATATAAAATACTATGCAAACATTAACGGAGTTAAGAGAATATCTGGAAAATGTGCTGAATGTAACGCTAAAAAGAGCCAATTTATAAAAACTTGATTTTGAAATTTTTTCTTAATAAATAGAGATGGCGGGACATTACAGTGCTTTCGATCTTTTTATAATGCAACACGAAAGAGATTTGAAAAAAGAACATTGGGATGACATTTCTCAAAAAATATGAATTATCCGAAGATATGATGAGATTATACGTAAACAAATTGAATTGGTATAACATTGCTAAATATCAAACTTTATCATCAGAGTTCATTCAAGAAAATATACATTATCAATTAAAAGATCATATGTCTGTTCTTTGTCTCTATCAAACACTTGAGTATAAAGTTTTTGGATGAAAATAAAGATACAGTTGATTGGAACAATATTATAGATAGCGGTTACTATCCTGTGCAAATTTTATTGAAATATGTGACCGAGATCGCAAAATTTAAGGAAGAGAATCCTGAATATGACGAAGTAGATCATTAAAAATGACTCTAATCTTTTTAATTATTTTACTAAAATTTATATCTTTTCTTATAAAAACGTACATTAGATCGATGAAAAAATGATACATGATGTTTAAAATTTCTAAATTTTCTCTTATTAAATGGCGGACTACAGAAAATATGCTAGTGATATTGAAAGGGCGGAGTTTAAAAATTTCTATCCAATTAGTAAACAACATTTGAATGAACCGAATAAAAGAACTGAGTTTAATATTGATTTTGGAGATAACTTTTGCTCGTCTAACTTCCAGTTTTATATTTCTGGAACTTTAACAAAACAAGATGGTCCAAGCATATCTTGGAACTGATTAATGTTAGATTAATCGATAATTTTATACCGTTTTTATTTTCTAAGATTGAAGTAAGAAAACACAATTAAATTGATAGAAGAAGTCGAAAACTGTGGCCAATTAAGCACAATTAAAGGAACTATTTCGTATTCAAAAAGTGATGTTATTTCTCAAACTTCTAATGGCTTTGAATCAGATTTTAAATTTTGGTGTTTTTGAAGCAGCTGGAAATTTATCTCATTTTGGATTAGGATTTTTTGAAAAATGTTACTATTCCGATCTATAAAGGAGGATTTTATCTAAGTTTTATAAGAGCAGAAGGACGATGATGTGATTCTGAAGACTGCAACTGGAAATGTTATGCCTGTTGATGGAAAAATAACAATTACAGATTTTTTTATTAGAGTTCCAATGATTGATTATAAAACCACGAGTAAAATTAAGGTTGATTGATGAAATTACAAAAAAGTCAAAACATTATGTTTTAATTTTCTAGATTGGCAATGTATTGAACAAAAAGGTATTTCCGGAACAACTTATTCGTTCGATATTACAAATATTTATAGAAATATCTTCAATCCCAAGTTCGTTATCATAGGTTTTCAAACAGATAGACAGAATAATCAAGAAAAAAATCCTTCAAAGTTTGATAGTTTGAATGTAAAAAATATCAGAGTAAAATTGAACGGTTCTTATTATCCAAGTGAATTACAAAATTTAAACATTTCAGGAGGTCTTTTCAGAATCATGTATCAGATGTATCAAGATTTTAAGAAAGTTTACTGTAATAATAAGGAAATGTATTACAATCCTAAAGAATTTTTAGCGAATAGACCTATTTATGTCATTGATACAACAAAGAGTATGACAAATATTTCTGGTTCAAAGAACGATATAATTATCAATATGGATTTTCAAAAAGCTGTTACAAACTCGACATGTTATGTGGTTGTGGTTTCTGAGAAAATTTTTAGCCTATGATGTGATTAAGAACGATATTAGAGAAATTCAGTAAAATTCACGTTTATTTTCACTATTATTCATCGGATAATTTTAAAACTTTACAGAATTGTTAAAGACATTGATATAAGTATTCATTTTTAATTTCAAAAGAATATCTTAAAAAATGGGGATGATATTAACAAAAAACTATTCCAAGGTCATCTTAAGGGTTGGACCGGAAGTTATGATTTTAAAAAAATACTTTAATATTTACTGATCCTATATACCAAATTTCAGCAAAAAAGCTCCAATAGTTCTCGAGATATAAGAGTTTTAAGATAAGGGATGATTGGGGTAGTTTTTTGAAAATTTTGTTATTTTCATGAAATTTTAAGTTGAACTCGCTTGTTTTTGAAGTTTCAGATTTTTCTGATAATTTTTTTTTATTTTTTTATGAATATTAAGAAATAGGGGATGATTTCACCCTTATGGATAAGTTAAGTCGAAAGAGTTAAGTATTTACTATATGTGTACCAAATTTCATTAAAATCGGTTGAGTGGTTTTTGAAATATAAAATTATTAATAAATTTGTAAACTAGCAATCCTAATTGAACAACTTATATAGCAAAGATATAGCTTATAACTTTCGAGACTCTCCGTAGCTCAGTTGGTAAGACGCTTGCCTTCAAAGCCTGAGGTTCTGGGTTCAAATCCCAGAGCTTCAGGCGCGCGCTTTTTATTGAGGAAGGAAGACATGGTTGTCGTTCAGTGGTTGGGGACAAGTCTTTACACGAGTGGCCCATAGTGTAATGACTATAGAACAAGCCGAGTAATGACAACTGTGGTTGGCGCGCCATTTGCTTCCTCACCTTTCCACTTCATTCCTTAAATTCCTTCTCTTCCTTAATTCGTACATTCCTTCTCTTCCTTAATTCGTTCATTACATTCATCATTCACATCATTCATTAATACAACATTACACTTACAAAACACCCGACTTAAATTCCCTAATTGTATCTCTCCATCAACTTCTACACAGTAGTTACCAAAGAAAAATGAGACTTGGGAACAAAAAAATTCCAGAGTCTAAGACCCGAATTACAGCTCCTAGCATTAACTTGGTTGGACAGTAGCAGTGCAGGGCCAAGTCTCTAAACAATAGACACCGTAGAAGTTGAATGTGATGTGATTCCCCATAGCGCAAACACGCACACTAACAACACTACACCAAAGACACAATCATTCATTTTGTCTTTTACAATAATTGATGATGTTCATATTATTCTCTTTTCATTCCTTCTAAAAACTTCAAAAAATATACTCTTTCGCTGATGAAAAATCTCGATTTCTTCCGGAATAATCTTTGTAATCGTACACATAATATCCTAAATAGTTGTACAATAGAATGAAATTATTTTCTATTTATCTCTGTTGTTAGAAATGTAAAACACAAACATTTGCCGCTGAAAAATTTATATCTCGGCAGACTTAGTTCCATAATCTCCATTTATAAAAAAATCTTTTTGTTTTAAATGGAAGAGTATAATGCCAACTGTTACAAGTGTTCTAATAGAGGAGAAATTATCGATAAAAGATATTTAGTTTGTAGAGGTTGTAATTTAATTTTGTTAGAAAGACCTAAACCTAAGAAATTTCGAAATAAATTAACACATTTGAATAACCTGCTTACAAAATTGCAATATGGAGACAAGAAGCAAACAAAATTTGTTACAGAATTTAGAAAACAGAATAAAAAATTTTACTTATCTCTTGGAACCATTGACAAAATTATTTTTCCTTTTCAAAGAATACATTAGGTTTGTAGGTATCGATACACACGTTTATTATGAAAAGATTATTACCTGTATTTTTTCATTATCTGGATGTTGTTGAATTTGTTTATTATTTTGAACCAGAAATCCTCGATGATTTTATAGTAACATTTGGAGAAATTAAACGAAGAACCTCTTGAAAAGAATGCGGTTTTACTCACATTCTTCCCCGACTTCTCGAGTGAAGGTTAGCGAATTTCATTTTTTCCGTCTTTAAATTTTTTCTATTTAAATGGAGTTCTTGAAAGAGTTAAATGATATTGGAGAATGTAAGTTTAAAGAGTATAAGAAGTTAAATGAATTGGAAGAAAGGAAGAAACATAGAAATCTTGAATTTGGAGAAAATGAAAGATAAATTCGGGTTTACAATAATTGCCGAGTTGGAAGATTGTAAAGTACACTTGCCGAACAGATTTTTGACTGTTTTGGATGAAAAAAAGATTAAAGAATTAAACACAAAAATGAAAAATTACACTTGATTGTTACTGGAAAGAAGACTATAAAAGATAAAGAAATTATAACAATTAACTTTGTAGAATAAAGTCTTAACTCTAAAACTTGCAGTCCCTCCCCACGTCATAGTACTGTTTTGATAACCATAGTTGGTGTCTTTCTTCATAGGAATCACATGGAATATTATCTACAGTAATTACCTTTTGTTTTCACACAAAATGTGGCTATATTCTATAAGAAAAATTCTATAATGCTCTTTAATGAATTGTGTTGATAAATCTTGATACTCACAAAAATTCCTAAGAAATTCATCAATTAAGTCTTGATTATCTTGAAAGGACGTATAATATGGGAAAAATGTCATAAAAAAACGATGAAAAACTCTCTGTTTTGTTTATTTTTTACTTTCTTTTTCAATATCTTTCGTAATTATATTAAATATATAATCCTTTATTTTTTTCGTTTTTTGTGTGTACACGTGTGCAGTTTTCGTTCTTTCTGCAAAAGACTCCTACAAGTTCTTTTAATTCTGTTTCATTTAAAGACGGTATCAACTGTTGTTTGAGAATAAACCGGCAAATTCAACTGAATTCATCTTTGTTGCACTGTTTTAATGCTAGAAATTGTAGAGACTTTGGTGAGTTCATGTTGTTTTGGTGACTATTTAGTAGAAAAGTTTTTTTATTAAAGTATGTTTTTTAGTAAAAATGTTTTAAATTGATTAAATTTTATTAAGATTTCGAAGATTTTTCCTTTATTCGTAGCAGATTTGACAACATTTTACAAAGCACAGCTTAAGAAAGTAGAAGCAAACAGCTGTTAGATTTGGTTAATTTTTCATTCCACAGAGTAGATAGTAATGTACCGATCGCTTTTGGAGACGAACGACTGTAGATTCGGTTAATTTTTCATTGAGATTTGCTGTGTTATTTCTCAGCTTCCTTTATGGTACATTGAACAGTATTTTACATTGCTTTTCGGTTGGCTCCGAAAGTGCGCCAGGAACCCCATATTACTACCTAACTTATATATATATATATATATATATATATATATATATATACAGGGTGTACATAAAGTCCTGCACTGGTATAATATTTTCTAAACGATAACAGATAAATGAACAAGATTTGGTACATCAATACTACACCCTAAAAATCTACTTTTTGAAGGAACTATCAGTTTTTTCTGTAATATCATGGGGACGTCCCCGCAAGGAGTCGGAAGGAAATCTTAAATAGGAGCATAGGTCAATATGCACATCATTTTAAAGGGCTTATCTAGCAGAGTTAAATGCCGCAAACCGCACTCAAAAGATTGATCCAGTACAAAATGGCGGCTGTTCAAAGGTTTTACTTGGTTACATTTCATTAGTAGCCATAACCCCGGTAAAGCAAAACTGCAACCAAACGAATACTGCAGATAAATACTACATTATGATTGTCAGTTTGTACAGAAGTGAATTATGACGTAGGTTATCCTCAAGGGGTACAAATATGGTCCTAATATACTGATAACGGGGAAAACCTGATAACAGTAACAATTAAAAAGCTCTTATCTTTGGGTCGCAGTTTGGACTTTCCAATTAGCCAGTCTATTCATAGTAGGCTATTCTAGTTTTCTTGTTTTAGTAGTGCTGTCCAACCTTTCTATCAGTGCACTTTAGTACAAAAGAGTTTGTCGTATTGCTTGTAGTTCTTCAACTACACTATGTTGCTTGACGAACGTGAAACGTATAACACTTCTTATGATGGTTGGTTGGGGAAACAACGGACGATCACACGAGGAAGCATGCCATTTATTTTCATGACTACTTTCACGAGAGGCAGCCAATTTCTAGAACAACTGTAGGGAGAACTGTTCAAAACGCTTTATGGAAACAGGAAGTGTTTCCGATCGTCATAGGACAGGAAGGCCCGCTACTGCGACAACTGAAGGCAACTCTTTAGATGTATTGCACTCATTTATTGAGAATACGCAAGAGTCCCTACGCCTCAGCAACACAAACTCATGACATCTCTGTTACGTCTGTTAAAAAGATTCTGAAAGGGTCTAATTTTAAGCCTTATAAAGTTCATTTGGTGCACGAACTCAAAGAAGTTGATTTCGATCGACGTATAGAATTTTGTGAAACTATGATGGCCAAAATAGATTGCAACGAAAATTGATGCAAACAATATTGTGTTTTCAGACGATTGGTTCATTTATGCTGAATGGAAGTGTAAACAGGCACAATTGCCGTTACGTACTAGAGTAGCGAAAATCCTCACTGGATGCGGGAAGCACATACGCAGTATTCACTAAAGGTGGATGTCTGGCTTGGTGTGATAGGTACCCAGTTGGTAGGTCCTTTCTTTATTGAAGGAAATTTAAGTGCAAATATCATATTAAACGTTTGCTAGAAAATGAAATTACACCAGCACTTCGAAACATGTTTGGAGAACATTACCAGAATATCTGGTTTCAACAGGAACGGAGCACCCCACACACTACGGCATTGACGTAAGAGCCATATTTAAACACTGTTACCAATATATTAGGACCAAATTTGTAACCCTTGAGGATAACCTACGTCATAATTCACTTTCTGTACAACTGACAATCATAATGTAGTATTTATCTGCAGTATTCGTTTGGTTGCAGTTTTGCTTTACCGGGGTTATGGCTACTAATGAAATGTAACCAAGTAAAACCTTTGAACAGCCGCCATTTTGTACTGGATCAATCTTTTTGAGTGCGGTTTGCGGCATTTAACTCCTGCTAGATAAGCCCTTTAAAATGATGTGCATATTGACCTATGCTCCTATTTAAGATTTTCCTTCCGACTCCTTGCGGGACGTCCCCATGATATTACAGAAAACTGATAGTTTTCCTTCTATAAAAAGTAGATTTTTAGGTGTAGTATTGATGTACCAAAATCTTGTTCATTTATCTGTTTATCGTTTAGAAAATATTATACCAGTGCAGGACTTTATGTACACTCTGTATATATATATATATATATATATAATATATATATATATATATATATATATATAATTTATATTACAATTTATAATACAATTTTCCGGATACAGGTCTGGGAAGCGTACTTTTGTTCAAAGACGACCAAGATTATTTTTCTATCAGTTTAAGTTAAATAGTAATTCTTAATTTTGTGTCTATACTTTTAACAAAAGCTGTATACCTAATATGTTGGAAATTTTATTTGCTTATTTGGCTAGTAATTTTCCTCTGCTAATCTAGATATTTTAGTACTGTTTGCTAAACAACCGTTGCAGTAAAGTTCCAAAAAGTTTTGTCACTATTACGATCATCCTATTCGTTCAAGACTACAATTTTAAACCATGAATATTATTTAAATATATTAATCATGTTTTTGTATTGCTATAAAAGAATTTTTACACAGAAAAGTTTTATTGCATTCGTAGGTTATTTAACATAATACTATTTCTTTAGAAAACAATATAGGAATCCTCATATAACTTTTGAGACCAGAGAGGCCTAGGTGTGAGGATTTTAAAAATAAAAAATATACCTACATGTTAATCAGGAAAGTCTATGTAACATTCATTAAAATCGTTCGAGTAGATTCGTCTAATTGAGTAACCCACACGAACAGATACACAGACAACATTAGATTAATTTTATTATTAATAATTTAGTTTATATTAAAATAATTTATAAAGAATGTTATGAAAACTGTTTAAAAAAAATTTTTCCCCTTTTTTTTTTTTTTTTTTTAAAAAAAAAACCCCCTTTTTTGGGAAAAAAAAAAAGGGGGGAAAAAAAAAATTTTGGGGGGGGGGGGAAAAAAAAAAAAGGGGGAAAAGGGGGGAAAAAGGAAAGGGGGGGGAAAAAATTAAAAAAAAAAAAAAAAAAAAAAAAAAAGGGGGGGGGGTTTTGGGGGAAAAGGGGGAAAAAAAAAAAAAGGGGGGGGGGGAAAAGGGGGAAAAAAAATCAAAAAAAAAAAAAAAATTTTTTTGGGGGGGGGGGGGGGGGAAAAAAAAAGGGGGGGGAAAAGGGGGGGAAAAAAGGGGGGGGGGGGGAAAAAAAGGGGGGGGAAAAAAAAAGGGGGGGTTTTCCCTTTTAAAAAAAAAAAAAAAGGAAAAAAATTTTTTCCGGGGGGGGGGGAAAAAAAAAAAAATTTTTTTTTTGGGGGGGGGGTTTTTTTTTTTTTTTTCCCCCCTTTTTTGGGGGGGGTTGGGGG
>NW_025778219.1:62500-139608 GCF_021130785.1 Homalodisca vitripennis
CCCCCCTTTTTTTTTAAACCCCGGGGGGGTTTTTTTGTTTTTAAAAATTTAAGTTTTTTTTTTTTTAAAAATTTTAAAAAAAAACCCCCTTTTATTTCCCCCCCAAAAAAAAAAAAAGAAATTTAATTCTTAAATTTTTTTTTAAAAAAAAAATTAAAAAATTTTAAAAAGAATTTAAAAAATTTTTTTTAAAAAATTTTTTTTTTAAAAAAAAAAAATTTTTAAAAAAAAAAATTTTTTTTGGGGGAAAAAAAAATTAAAGAAAAAAATTTTTTTAAAAAAATTTTTAAAAAAAAAACCCTTTTTTAAAAAAAATTTTTATAAACCCCTTTTAAAATTAAAAAAAAACCCGGGGCCCCCAAAAAAAAAATTTTAAATTTTTTTAAAAAATTTTTTTTGGAAAAATTTTTTCAAATTTTTTTTTTTCCCTTTAAAAAATTTTAAGGGGGTTTTTTTCCCCCCGGGGAAAAATTTTTTAAACCCCCCCCCCAAAAAAAAATTTAAAAAAAATTTTTTTAATTTTTTTTGGGGTTTAAAAAAAAATTTTTTAAAAAAATTTTTTTTTGGGGTTTTTTTTCCCGGCTTCCTACTGGAATTTTTAAAAAAAAAAAAAAAACCCAAAAAAATTTTTTTTTTAAAAAAGGTGGGTTTTAAAAAAAAAATTGGGTTTTTTTTAGAAATTTCCCAAATTTTAAAATTTCCCCGGGGGGCCCCAAAAAAATTTTAAAAAAAAAAAAAAGGTTTTTTTTTAAAAAAAAACCCAAAAAAAAAAAAAAAATTTCTTTTTTTTAAAAAAATTTTTTTAAAAAAAAATTTTTTTTTTTTAAAAAAAATTTAAATAAACCCTTTAAAAAAAAAAAATTTTTTAAAAAAAAAAAAAATTTTTTAAATTTTAAAAAAAAAAAAAATTTTTTTTTAAAAAAAAAAAAAAAATTTTTTTTTTTAAAAAATTTTTAAAAAAGGTAAGGGAAAATTTTCCCTTTTTGTTTTTTTTAAAATTTTAAAAAAGGGGGGAAAAATTTTCCCCCCTTTTTTGGGTTTTTTTTTTAAAAAAAAATTTTGGGGGGAAAGGGGGGGTTTTTTTTTTTTTTAAAAAATTTTTTTTTTTTTCCCCCTTTTTTAAAAAAAAAAAAATTTTTTAAGAAAAAAAAAACCCCCAAAAAAAAAAAATAGGGAAAAATTTTTAAAAATTTAAAAATTTTTTTTAAAAAAAATTTTAAAAAAATTTTAAAAAAATTTAAAAAAGTTCCCCCAAAAAATTTTTTTAAATTTAAAAAAAATTTTAAAAATTTTAAAATTTTTTTTTAAAAAAAAATTTTTTTTTTTCCCCCGGGGGTTTAAAAAAAAAAGGGGGAAAAAAAATTTTTTTTAAAAATTAAAATTAAATTTTAAAAAAAAAAAAAAACCCCAATTTTTTTTAAAAAAAAGAAAAAAAATTTTTTTTTTTCCGGTTTTTTTTTTTTTTTTTTAATAAACCAAAAAAAAAAAAAAACCAAAAAATTTTGGAAAAAACCCAATTTTGGAAAACTTTAAAAAAAATTTTGGGTTTTTTTTTAAAAAATTTTTCCCCCTTTTTTTTTGGGGGGGTTTCCCCCCCGGGTTTGGGGGGTTTTTTTTTTAAAAAAAAAAAAATTTTTTTAAAAAGAATTTTGGGGTTTTTTTTAAAACAAAAAAAAAAATTTTTTTTTAAAAAAAAAAAAAACCCCGGGGGGTTTTCAAAAAAAAAAAAATTTTTTTTTTTCCCTTTAAAAAAGGGGGTTTTTAGGGAAAAAAAAAATTTTTAAAAAATTTTTTTTTTAAAATGCCGGGGGGAAAAAAAAAAATAAAAAACCCCCCCCTTTTTTTTAAAAATTTTTCCCCCCCCAAAAAACCCCCTTTTTTTTTTCCCCAAAAAAAATTTTAATTTTTTTTCCCCTTTTTAAAAATTTTTTTTTAAAAAATTTTTGGGGGGGGTTTCTTTTAAAAAATTTTTTTTTTTTAAAAAATTTAAAAAAATTTTTCCAGGTTTTTTTTCCCCCCCCCCCAAAAAGGTTTGGAAAACCCCCCTTTTTAAAAAAAACCCCTTTTTTTGGGTTTTTTTAAAATTTTTTTTTCCCCCTTTTTTTTTAAATTTTTTTTTTTTGGGGTTTTTTTTTTTTTTTTTAAAAATTTTTAAAATTTTTTTTAAAAAATTTTTTAAGGAAAAAGGTTTTTAAAAAAAAAAAAAAAAAAAAAAAAAAAAGGGGGGTTTAAAAAAAATCCAAAGGGAAAAAAAAATTTTTAAAAATTTCCTTAAAAGGGGTTTTTTTTTAAATCCAAAACCCCCCCCCCTTTTTTTTTTTCCCCCCCTTTTCCCCCCCAATTTTTTTAAAAAAAAATTTTTTTTTTAAAAAATTTTTCCCCCCAAAAAAAAAAATAAAGGAAAAAATTTTTAAAATTTTTTTTTGGTTTTTCCCTTTTAAAAAATAAAAAAAAAAAAAAACCCGGAAATTTTTTTAAATCAAATTTAAAAAAAAAAAATTTCAAATTTTTTTTTTTAAATTTTAAAAATTTTTTTTTAAAAACCCCCAAAAAAGGGGCCCCCCCCAAAAAAAAAAAAAAAAATTTTTTTGGGGGTTTTTTTTTTTTTAAAAAAAAATTTTTTTTTAAAAAAAAAAAACCTTTTTTAAATTTTCCAAACCCTTTAAAAAAAAAAAAATTTCAAACCGAAAAAAAAAGGAAAAAAAAAAAAAAAAAAAAGAAAAAAAAAAAAACCAAAAACCAAAAAAACCCAAAAATTTTTTAAAAAAAATTTTTCCCCCCAAAAAAAGGGCCCCAAAAAAAAAATTTTTTTTTGGTTTCCGGTTTTTTAAAAAAAAACCCGGGTTTAAATTAAAATTAAAATTTTTTTAAAAAAAAAAAATTTTTAAAAAAAAAAAATTTTTGGGGGGGTTTTTTTTGGGGGTTTTTCCCCTTTAAAGGAAAGGTTGGGTAAAAAAATTTTTAAAAAAAATTTTAAAAAAAGGGAAAAAAAAAATTTTTTAAAAAAAGGGCCCCAAAAAAAAAAAATTTTTTTTTTTTTTTTTAAAAAAAAAAATTTTTAAAATTTAACCCCTTTTTTTTGGGAATTTCCCCCTTAATTTTAAAAATTTTTTTAATTTTTTTGGAAAAAAAAGGGGCCCCCGGGGAAAAACCCCCCCTTTTTAAAAAAAAAAAAAATTTTAAAATTTTAAAAAAACCCCAAAAAAAAACCCCCCTTTTTGGGGGAAAAAAAAAACTGCCCTTTTCCCAAAAAATATTAAAAATTTTTAAAAAATTTTAAAAAAATTTTTAAACCCAAAAAAAGGTTTTTTTAAAAAAGGTTTTTTTTTAAAAAAAAACCTTTTTTTGGAAAAAAAAAAAAATTTTAAAAAAACCCCCCCCCAAAAAAAAGGGTTTTTTTAAAAAATTTTTTTTAAAAATTCCAAAACCAAAAAAGGGGGGTTTTTTTTGGGGGCCAAAAAAAAAATGAAAATTTTCCCTTTTTTTTTTGGGGGAAAAAAAAAAAATTTTTTTAAATTTTTTTTAAAAAAAAAAAAAAAAAGGGAAAAAAAAATTTTTTTTTTTTTTAAAAAAAATTTTTTTTTTTGAATTTTTTTAAAAAAAAAAAAACCCAAAAAAAAAAAAAACCCAAAAAAAAAATTTTTAAAAAATTTTTTTTAAAAAAAAAAACCCTTTTTTTTTGGGGGGGAAAAAAAAATTTTAAAAAATTTTTTTTGGGGGGGGAAAAATTGGGAAAAAGGGATTTTTCCCAAAAAAAAATTTTTTGGGCAAAAAAATTTTAATTTTTTTTTTTTAAAAAAATTTTAAAAAAAATTTTTTTTTATTTAAAATTTTTTCAAAAAACCCAAAAAAAAAATTTTTAAAAAAAAATTTTAAAAAAAAATTTCCCAAAAAAGGGGGTTAAAAAGGAAAAAAATCTTTTAAAAAAAAAGGGGGGGGGAAAAAAAAAAAAAAAACCAAAAAAAAAAAAATTTAAAACCCCTTAAAAAAAACCGGAAAAACAACCCCCCCTTTTTAAAAAAAAAAGGGGGGGGAAAAAATTTTAAAACCAAACCCCCCTTTCCAAAAACCCCCCCTTTTGCAGACCCCCCCTTTTTTGGGGAAAAAATACCTTTTTTTTAAAAAAAAGGGGCCAAAAAAAAAAAATTTTTTTTTTTTTTTTTTTTTTTTTTTTTTTTTTTCCCCCCCCCCCCCGGGGGGGGGAAAAAAAATTTTCCGAAAAAAATTTTTTTTTTAAAATTTTTAAAAAATTTTTTAAAAAAAAAATTTGAAAAAAATTGGGCCAATTTAACCAAAATTTTTTAAAAAAAAAAAAAAATTTTTAAAATTTTTTTTTTCCCTTTTTTTTTTAAAAAAAAAAAAAAAAAAAAAACCCTTTTTTTTTTTTAAATTTAAAAAATTTTTTTTTCCCTTTTTTTCCCCCCTTTTTTTAAAAAAAGGAAAAAAACCCCTTTTAAAAAAAAAAAAAATTTTTTTTAAATTCCCCCCAAAAAAAAAAAAATTTTTAAAAAAAAAAATTTTAAAAAAATTTTAAATTTTTTTTAAAAAAAACCCAAAAAAATTTTTTAAAAAATTTTAAAAAAAATTTTTTTTTTTTAAATTTAAAAAAAAATTGGGGGTTTTTTTTTTTAAAAAAAGGGAAAATTTTTTAAAAAAATTTTTTTTTTTTTTTTTAAAAGGGTTTTTTTAAAAAAACCCCCCCCTTTTTTTTTTGGTTTTTTTTTTTTAAGGGGGGCCCCCCCAAAAAAAAGGGGGGGGGTTTTTTAAAAAAAAAATTTTTTTAAAAAAGGGGAAAAAAAAAAAAAATTTAAAAAATTTTTTTTTTTTTTTTTTTTTTTTTTTTTTTTTTTTTTTAAGGGGAAAAAATTTTAAAAGGAAATTTTTTTTTTTGGGAAAAACCGGGGGTTTTTTTAAAACCCCCAAAAAAATTTTTTTTTTTAAAAAAAGGGGGGAAATTTTTAAAAAAAATTTTTTATTTAAATTTTTAAAAAATTTTTTTTTTTAATTAAAAAATTTTTTTAAAAAAAAATTTTTTAACCAATTTTTTCCCCTTTTTTTTTTTTTTTTTAAAAGGAAAAAAAAAAAAAAGGGGGGGGTTTAAAAAAAATTTTTTCCCCAAATTTTAAAAATTTTTAAAAATTTTTAAAAAACCCAAAAAAAAATTTTTTTTTTCTTTTCCCAAAAAAGGGGCCCCCCCCCTTTTTTTTTTAAAAAAAAAATTTTTTTTTTATTTTTGGGGAAAAATTTAAAAAAAAAAAATTTAAAAATTTTTTTGGGGGGGGAAAAAATTTTTTAAAAAACCCAAAAATTTAAAAAAATTTTTTTAATTAAAAAAAAATTAATTAAAAAATTTTTTTTTGAAAAAAAGGGAAAAAAAATTAAAAAAATTTTTTTTTTTTTTTTTAAAAAAAAATTTTTTTTTTTAAAAGGAAACCCCCAAAAAAAACCAAAAAACCAAAAACCCAATTTGGGAAAAATTTTTAAAAAAAAAGAAAGGGGTTTTTTTTTTAAAAAAAATTTAAAAATTTTTTTTTTCCCCGGGTTTTTTTTTGGGGAAGGTTTTTGGAAAAAAATTTTCCGTTGGAAAAAAAAAAAAAAAATTGGCCCCAAAAAAAAACCCCCCTTTTTTTAAAGGGCCTTTTTTAAAATTTTCCAAAATTTTTTAAAAAAAAAAAAATTTTTGGGCCCAAATTCCAAAAAAAAAAAATTTTTTAAAAAAAAAAAAAATTTTTAATAAAAAAAAAACCCCCGCAAAACAACCCAAAAAAAAAAAATTTTTTAAAAGAAAAAAAAAATTTTTCCCCCTTTTTAAAAAATTTTTTTAAAAAAATTTTTAAAAAAAAAAAAGGGCCCCCCCCCGGGTTTTTTAAAAAAATTTTTTTTTTTTTAAAAAAAACCTAAATTCCCCCAAAAAAAATTTTCCAAAGGTTTTTTGGGTTTTTAAAAAAAAAAAAAAATTTTTTTCCCCCTTTTTTTTTAAAAAATTTTTTAAAAAATTTCCCTTTTTTTCACAAAACCCCCAACCCCCCGGGGGAAATTTTAATTTTTTTTTTTTTTAAAAAAAAAAACCCCCCAAAAACCCAAAAAAAAAAAAAAAAAAAAATTTTTAAAATTTTCCCCCTTTTTTAAAAAAAATTTAAAAATTTTTTTAAATTAAAAATTTTTTTTTTAAAAAAAAAGGGAATTATTAAAAAACCCCCAAAAAAAAAAAATTTTTGGGTTTTTTAAAAAAATTTTTTTGCCAAAAAAAAAAAATTTTTTTTTGGTTTTTTTTTTTTAAAAAAAATTTTTTTTTTCAAGGGAAAAAAATTTTTTTTTTTAAAAAAAAAAAAAAAAAATTTTAAAAAGGGGAAATTTTTTTAAAAAAAAAAAATTTTTAAATTTTTTTTTTTTAAAAAAAAAAAAAAATTTTTTAAAAAAAAAAAACAATTTAAAAAAAAGTTTTTTTAAATTTTTTTTTTTAAATTTTTTTTAAAAAAAAAAAAAAAAAAAAAATTTTAAAATTTTTTCCAAAAAATTTTTAAAAAATTTTTAAAAAAATTTTTTTTCCCTTTTTTTTTTGGGGAAAAAAAAAAAAAGGTTAAAAACCCCTTTTAAAAATTTTTAAAAATTTTTTCCGGGGGAAAAAAAAAATTTTTTTTTTTTTGGGGGGAAAAATTTTTTTTTTTTCCCAAAAAAAAAAAAAAATTTTTTTCGTTAAAATTTTAAAAAAATTTTTTTTTTTTTTTATTTAAGGGAAAAAAAAAAGGGGTTTTTTTTTTTAAAAATTTTTTAATTATTTAAAAAAAGGGAAAAAAAATTTTTAAAAAAATAAGGGGTTTTTTTTCCCAAAAAAAAAAAACCCTTTTAAAAAAAATAAATTTAAAAAAATTTTAAATTTTTAAAATTAAAATTTTCCCCCAAAAAAAAAAAAAAAAAAGGTTTTTCCCTTTTAAAAATTTTTTTGGGAAAATTTTTTAAAAAATTTTTGGGGGGAAACCATTCCCGGGGTTTTTTTTAAAAAGGTTTTTTTTGGGCGGGGCCCCCCCCCTTTTTTTTTCCAAAAAGGGGCCAAAAAAAAAAAAAAAAAAGGTTTTGGTTTAAAAAAAAAAAATTTCGGACATCTCCATTTTTACACTTTTGAACAATAATTAAACAATGAAAGTTAATAACTACAGTGACAAATAGAGCAATAACGATTAATAAACTATTTAAGTGACGAAACGGATGTTAACTATGAATGACAATAACGTAATTAATTTTATTAGTGTACCGTGATTTGAACTATGGAGAACAACGAACAATAACAGCAATAAATTAGCACGAAACAATGAGAATAAAACCATGAATAAACAAGAATAGACCAGAATTAACAAGACACAATATATAAATAACAGCAATGAGAGACGTACAGGTAAAGTATAAGAACGAGTGTCTTCCCTCATTGTGCAACTACTAGGCAGATAACTCATGCAGACCGGCGATCCTCCTCTTAAGCACTGGTATACTCTCCACAAAAAATTCAACGATGTCGCCGACGCTATTACCAGAACTCTGAAGTCGGTACATCGTATTGTTTGCTGCGTGGTTGGTGCGATGTTGCTGCCTACCGAACAGGTCTCTGGAGCGAGTGGCTGAAGGGGTCCTGAAGAGGATCTGGCTCAGCATATCGGGACAGTCGATCTTGCCGTTAAGGATCTTTGACAGATGCACAATTTAGAGATGCAAACAAAACATTCATGTGCAATTAACGGCATGTCTATGTGGCTGCTCAAAAGTTGTTTTAAGCACATTTTGACTCCACTGAAAAATTTGATCAACATGTCTTTCGCTCAAGACATTTTTGCGTATTCCCAGTCAGAAAAAGTAAAAATGGCCTATGGTGTCCCGAAGGGATTTGTCCTTAGACCAGTACTATTTCTTGTGTACGTCAACGGGTTGAATTCGTCGCTCCTAACAGGTAAAATGGTTCAATACGCTGACAATACAACGCTCTGCTTCAAAGCTAAAACAAAGAACCAATTAGAAATCAATACCTTTTTAGAACTGAATTCATGTATTCAGTATTTCTCAACATTGAACCTGAGAGCGGAAAGTTCCAAATCAAATGTGTTTAAAGTTTTGCCTTCGGCAATATGACCCCAAGGATTGCGTTGCTGTGATGGTGGATGATACCCTCCTAGAGGAAAACTATTCTACCAAGTTCCTAGGGATGTGTTTTGATCGAGGCCTGACATGGGACGATCACATAGAAAGCATCTGTTCAAAGGTTTCTTCAGGCATTTATGCTTTAGGAAATCTCTCCAAGTTTTGCTCCTTGGACTTACTAAGAACGGCCTATTTAGGCCTTGTATATCCTCATATAACATACGGGCTGAGACTGTGGGGCAGCTGTTCTAAATACAAATTTGAAAGAGTATTTAGAATTTAAAAGAAAGCGGTCCGACTAATTTCAAAATTGAAATTCAGAGATTCATGTAGAAATTCCTTTAGGGAGCTTGAATTGCTAATTTTGCCCTGTCTCTATATCCTTGAGGTTGCTCTGTACTGCCGATTCAAGTGTGAGTTGGTCAAAGGCAGGGACGTTCACCAATACGGGACTACAGGCCGGGACAACTTCCGTATTCAACAGCACAGAACTGCCAAGTTCGAACGACTACCATCCGAGGTTGGCGTAAGGTTCATAAATAAGCTCCCTGATGAGATACAAAATTTAAATGATCCTAATAATTCAAAGCTCGATTAAGAAACCTATTGGTATCGAGGGTGTTCTACTCTGTTGAAGAGTTTATGATGAGCCGCTGGGATTAAATTTGTAGTTAATTAACATAAATTGTTCAAGCCCATTACTTCTGTTCTAAATTGTAATCAGCATAGCTGAAAACTTTTTAATTATTAAAATGACTTGCATTTAAATTGATTTACTTAATTAGTCTAATTCATTTTAATACATGTATATTGACGATTGCATACAATGTCCTTAAATTATGAACACAATAAAAGAATTATTATTATTACTTATTGAGGTAGAGCGGCATGAAAATAAAAATATTCCACAACGTTGTTGTTGTAGAGAGCGGAGGATAAATTTAAAATGTCCGAAAACATATTATCTTTGAAATCAACTTCATAACACATGGTCAATAATACTCGTTTAAAAATAAGGGCATCAATAGCATAAGATTACTGACAGAGTTTTTTCCGCATCAAACCTTATGTTCCAATGATTCGTGTGCATGCCGTACATGAATTGCCACATCTAAAACACCTTATGACATGCAAGCACTGTATAGCCTATTTGTAATCTTGTATTTTATACATTTGATATGGGATAAAAATACCAATAAAAGGGAATTAACAGTTAATTATGGTCTATGGCATTGAGGTTAACGATCTAATGGAAGTACTGTTGCGACGTAAACGCCAGTTTAGTGCCGTTGGAACGTGCAGTAACTGATGTAATGATGTTGGTACCGTCATTACAGCTCACCACATCATTACATGTAATGACGCGTTTGTAAACATTGTGTTTGTCGTAACTAGGTTGGAATGGAAAGAAAAACGGATTAGCATGGATAGCTTTATCCTAATAAATTTAGTCATACAGTGTTATTTTAAAAATAATTAGAAAAACTGAATAATTTGTACTATAGGAATACGTAATTACCACAGTCATTTATCAAGCATACTTTCCTATGTTATTAATAGTGAATATTACAAATTATTTATCCTTTAAAGTAATAGACTCGTTTTTATAATTTATATGCAATAGTAAAATAAAGATCCCCATTATTCTACGGGTATGTTACAAACGCATAGATTATATATAATCAAATTCTACACACACACACATATATATCCATAAATTACCCTATCACACGTTATTATGTGGTTTTTAATCTCAAAATAATTAAGGTTGACCCTAATAACTCTAATCCCATCTTTTTAATATACAGCTGCCTGTCTGTAACGTGTTTCAAAGCAAAATTGCCTTTGATTAAGTAAAATAACAAAAGACGTTTCAGTTATAAAAATAGTGATAATATAATGTGGTTAATTATTATGTACAAATCAGTTAAGAAAGTAATACATTTGTTTCTTTTAGATAATAACTTTCAAAATAAGTGTATTGGTGTAAAACAAAAATATCGGAGTAATATAGACTTTGCAATACACTATGAGAATATAATTTACACTAATTAAGTTAAATGAAGTTTAGTTATTTAATGCTAATCTATATGCGTTGATTATTTCCTATTTAATTTAGGAGTTATAGCTATGATAATGAAAACAGAGAGCGATGGACAACTAAGCATATTCATATGACTTTTATATTAGTATTGACCTTACACATATAGAGAAACAAAATAGATTTATTTATGCACATAATCTTTATCCTGTAAAATAAACAATTCATTAATTATACCAAGTGTACTATATTAACTGTTTATGAAAACCTGGATTAACTGTTACAATATTCTAGGAATTCCTAGGACTGGATAATTATTCATAACAATACGTGTAATCTTTTTATTATATATTCAATGCTACAATGTATCTCTGTCCAGTAATTAGTTGTTTACTCAATAAAACTATTAGCGTAATTATGTTACGTTATATTAATTATTTGAACGGACAGTTTAATTTATTTGCCTAAATAACAGTATTGTAAAATAATTAGAATGCTATTAATAGTTAATCATCGGAACACGTTTGTTAAACCAGTTTATAGTTTATTGTTACTTTGAATAATAGTTTATTGAGTGAAGTAATAAAAACACATTTCGTTAGTGCTGGAATTAAACATTTTTATCAATGGAGCATAGATAAGTTCCTTACCTTACGGGTGCTAATAACATAAGAAACTACTTATCCAGTTGTTGCTGGGCAAGTATAACATTATTTAGTGTTCATGCTTCCATAGCTTTCTTGCGGAGAGCATTATTACTTGTTAACTTTAAAAATTGTGGTTTTTTAATATTTTATCTGAAGGTATATAATTCCCACCAGTTTCCCGCGGTTTCGCACGCAATTTCGTAGGTTTTGCACCTTTATAAACACCTCTGGTAAGAGTAAATTTTTCTTTCAACGCCAATATTGAGTTTGCTTTCTTCCCGCGACAAAGAATACACGTTAACAGGTATATATTAATGGTGATTGTAATTTACTCTGATCTTATTAATTTTGTTCTATAACTGATATAGCCTCTTTCCTAATCAAGAAAGTAATATAATAAACATGGTTTATACAGTCTCTTAAAAATAATATTTGACAAGGTTTATAGTCCAAGATGGTGTTTTTGGTTACTCTAAAGACCAGTGCAGCCTAAAAGCATAATAACAAAACTTGGCCTATATTCATCTCAGGGACTGTAAGAACATCCATGTAGTAAATTTTCAGTACCATCAGTTGAATAGTAACCGTGTGAAAGCAATAAGAAAAAAAACAAACAATAGCACTTTCGGAAATTATTATATTATTTGGATTAGAATTACAAGAATAATTCGTTTATTGATACAATATATTTTGTAAAGCAAGGACCCTTCTGTGATGACTCCAAAATTTTTAGGGATCAGCAAATTATGAAGTAAAAGTCACATATACAGGCGTGGAAAAAGAAGCATGATGCATATTTCATTGGTGAAATTTTCTTAAAATTAATACGTAATCGTAGTGATACCATGAAAATACTTCCATTAATAATTTGCCTTCGGTATGATGTCTCTTTTTAAAGTATTTTGGATCACGTCATGGAATAGTGAGACCTGATAAAGTTCGGAGACCGAGTTTCTGAAATTATTATGCATTACTGTGGATACCGTTGAAAATTGGATAGTCTATCTACATCTAGATGATCTGCAATGAGATAAAACATATAAGGTGGCCGAGATTTATTCACCTTTCTTTTTTTTCTTATAGCATTAACAGTCTCAATGGAAATCATAAAAAAATTACGCTGTTAATGCAAAAGTTCCAAAAGTTCTGGCTATGAGGAGCAATTTTGAATTTGTACAAGAGCCTATACAATGCAGAAATTGAGTGTTTTAAATAAATGTAGCTTCTAACACAGCATTTTGGAATTTCCTGATTTTTTAAATAGTTTTATTAAATCTCTAGGAGTCCAATTAACCTGGCATATAGCAACCAAACGAAATAATTTACTAAAACATAAAGTCCTATTATAGGCAATCATGAACGTACAATATTATATGAAATATACTTTTAAATGTGCTAATATTTTAAATAATGCCCCCGTTTGAGGAACTCGTCCAATAGCAGTGACACGCATTAGAATCCAGAGATGGGGATTTCCCTATTAAATGAAAATAAAAAACCTGACTTCAGATTTGGAAATTAAAATTTTAAGTAAGTGATTATTTACAGATCCACTGGGATATGAATGTAACAGTGAGGGGGAACAAAATTATACAAAATAGTTAATACCCATTGACCCTAGTATATATGTACACATTGACCCAGGTATGTCTATAATTACTCTGAAACGTAGACGAATTCTGTATTAAATAAGTTACGATGTTATTTTTTGAATATATTAAACTGGATTCTAACTTAAGAATATAGGATACACGAAATTCGAATATTTGCAAGTACAAATACAGTACTATGAATTTCAAGAAACAACTAGTATATATATTATATTGAACAAATTTTAAATTTTTACAAACTAAGTAGATAAAACACAATTTTCTTTACTTTCTTTCTCAAACTTTATCAAAACTGGTATAACTAATTTTCTTCGATTGGTGCTAAACTTTAATTAATATAAAAATTAATTTAGTGATTGTTATCACTAAATTAAAGAGAACTTTGTTTTGTTAAAGAGAATGATACAACTTAATTAGAAGGTAAAACACCATATTATGTAACAATTTAAGTAAATATTATGTTCTGAAAACATTAAATGATTCCAATAAATTAATTTGCTGCACGGCAAAGCATTTACATATATTTATGCTTATGCATATATAGTTGCTACGTAATAGCTATTATTGAATTATATGATTATTAATGCCACTTGTATTGGAATTTCATTATGTATTGTTCTAAAGTATGGTTCTTCAATAAGCGGAATTAATTTTTAATTATAATAATTGATAAGTGTGTATATAGAAGACAGCTTTGAGACTATTTTATGATATTATAATTTTCTCACAATCTAGCTCTATGTATACTGCTAAGCATTCTGGAAAACATTATTTTACTATTATCTTCTTTGATTTCGTACCATTACCGTTCAGTATATTCGAGTTTTATTAATATTCTTATCAAAATTAATGAATAATTTTTTTTCAATGTTTAAATGAAATCAATACAGTTGTTTAATTTATTTACATTTTAAATTTAAATGTGGTAAAACTAAAACAGATATTCGGACAATAACACGACGTCAATGACTAATACTAAGGGCGGTGAGGGACCGCGTATTTACTGTTGTGGTGTCAACAACAGCTATACACCTAGGCTAATGGTGTTTACTGATTGAACTGTATTGATTGTTCTCTATCTATTGACGGGTGATTGAGTGGTTCAGTCAAATTCAGACTTGAAATTAGTATTGAAATAGTATATTGGTTTTAATCTAAATCAAATATTACGATGATTAGTAACTTTTGTATAATAAGTGTATTCAATTATTGATTACTATTAAAATAATAGCAATTTTGTAGTACACAAAGGCTGGACCGCTAAGGAACCCTTCTCCAAGGCGGGATAACTAAAATATTGCCCACTATTCCTTAAAGACCATGGATCTAACGTGGTTATCTAAGCAAGAGTTGGTCCCAATCCCAGTCGAAAGTATCCTGTCAATCTTATAGTGATTTTTTATTAGGATTAATTTCAATAATAGGTGTTATAATTTTCATTCCTTTGTGAAAAACTTATAATGTTAACCTTATTCAGGAATGAGAATTATCAATAGATATGCATACTATACGCATCCGAGGAGTTTAACGCCAAACTAAAACAGTCTGTGCTAATTTATGCGTATGGAACAGTATATAATAGCGATAATAAAAAGCATAAACTGAATCATTTTTACGATGAAACCATTTTTAGAACTTTCGTTTCATAATACTGGTTCAAATGTATAATTATATTTTTTTTTGTAGAGTAACATATTACAAATAACGAAAGCAATGCTTGCTTCGGGGTGATGGCAGGGGGACTGGTTGCGGGCCTGTAGGGGTGGTGGTTGGTGATACCTGTGGAGTACGTGGGGGAGTGCTGTGAATGGTTGAACAACGTTTCACATTATACTACTTAATTTTATCCACAATGTTATTAGATAATCTGCATATAATTAAGTTCCTATGATAATGTGTTATGTATTATTGTTATTTCTATACATATAGCTCCTATTATAATGTTCTGTTATATTTGCTTACTATAATTTTAAAGACAATTTATTAGTACTTTTAATAATTCTTTATATTATATCGTGATTTTGTTAAATATAGGCCAAAAACAGCGTTATATTCACGTACAAAATTACTTAATACTTATTTTATTTTACAAAGGTAGCCGGTAATCTAAACAATATAAGATTAAAGACTAAACTTTTTACATTGTAATATGTCAAAATTAGATAGAGGTCTAATATTTTAGATATATTGGTGTTGTTTAAGGTATTACAATCCCTCTGAGTTTGAAACAATATTAAAAGAATAATACAATATTACCTTTTCCTTCTAAATAATAGTATTCGTTCATGATAAGGATCTTAACCCATTTATAATAAGCCTCTAGTACAACAATGAATGATTATAATAAACAAACTGTATCTTTTATAATACTGAAACCTTGAAAACAGTTTAAATAGCCACTCTGGGACGTTAAAATATATTTATTTATACAAAATTTTTCATGAAATAGTTAGTTTATTGAACGCAATTATATTCAATTTAGGCTATAAATCTATTTCATTAAAGAATAAAAAAATCTTTAGTGTGCAAATAAAATGTATTGAAAATTATAAACAAGTAACATAAATTATACCCTTTGATACGTAATAAACAGTATGAAGGGTGGTATTGACTAATTTAAACTCCCTGTAGTGTCACATGCACATAGCCACTGCAACTGTTACGTAGTGGTTGTCAAATACCGGTTTGTCGGTTGGCCACTGCACAGTATACTAACGTTTTATCTTTTGAAATTTTATTCCATCATAAGCTTTGTCGACATGATACTATTAGCAACAACGATATGGCCGTATAGACATGTCTTAAAGCTGAGTTATAATTATTAACAATTAATAGATTTTAAATTCTCTTACGAATTCCTTAATTCAGCCTGTGCATTAAAGAATCTGTTGTTAAAATTATTCTAACTCTTCTAAAACTTTAATAGTATGAAAATAAGTAATAATTGACAAAAACCTTAACTAAAAGATATAGCTTGCTTTATTGAAGAGCACGGAAAATAACGAGTTTATAATCAAATGAGAGACATAAAGAGTGGTAATAGTTGCTTATTGTGTTTATTCACCTAGTATTTGTAAATAAACTTTGCAAATTTAGATTTATGATTTCATTGGCCAAAACTGCTATAACCATATAAATATTGTTAAATAATCCTTAGTTTTCCTTGATTTTCTGTTGTATTTTTCTTATAACCTACAATTTAAGCTTTCTAACAAATAATAATAATAGAGTTAAAGTTAACAAAATAAATATTAACAACAACAAAAAAATTATTATCGATTCCATTAAGGTAATGAAATAAAGTAAGGTGCTCAGTAAAAGCTTTATTACCCAGGTTAATAAGCCTGGTTATAAAATGTTCAACTAAAAGTAACCCATATTAAGCTTTCATAAAATATTCTTTTTGAAGTGAAAACTTCTTTAGGCGCGTTGAGCGTTTTGGTAGAGGGTAAAATCCTCGGTTCGCGTCACCGACATGCTAATGATACTAACCTGCATGAAAAAGTCAGTCTCGCTGTGTTTTTTAACCGTAGACTTGGCCGCGGACTACTAACCTGCATGAAAAAGTCAGTCTCGCTGTGTTACAACTGTCCCAGCGTAGTATGAAAACAGACTGCGAAAATCAGTGACCTTTACGGCTTCCTCTCGCGATTTAAAAGTGAAGCCAATGTCGTACAATTCTGTAAGATGCGTCAAATTAAAGCTCTTAATATTGGCAATCTACTGGTTACATTTTTAAATATTAAAAAAATTTCGAAATAATTTTGATTATTGTTTACATTTTACATAGCGTTTACAATTACAAGAAAAAAGTAGTATGCGAGGATTTTTTTTATTTTTTGGTCAGACAAAATTTGTCAGCGAGAAAGTTGTGTGAAAATAGATGGATATTTTTTTTGTAATTTATCATTTTTTTATTGGAAGTTTAGTTTAGCCTGTAGTAGCGTATGAAGTGATGAGTGAACGTTTCTGCCGGAACTGTAGTTGGCGCATTGGCTCACTGATACCGTATTAACTCAATAAATTAGTTTATTGTGCAATAAAAATACCTTTACGAAAGAACCAAGTTAATTTAATTAATTTATTAGTTTTAAAAATATTTTGGGTTTAATTGTTATTGCAATTATATACTTTATCCGTAGCAATAACTGTATTATTTACAACTCACTTGTATTCTATGTTTAACTAACTATTAATTATACAGATAAATGAATAATGAAAACAACGAATATATTTTTAAACATTTTTAATATTTGTACGAATATTTGTATTTAAAATTTAGCATTATTCATTTTAATTATGTTTTTAATATTTAACTTCTTCATCATGAAATGACTATTATTACGGTATAAGGTTTATCTTACTAGCGTGGTAAAATAGATTTCTAGTTATTTGAAAATATTTTTTCGTAAATTTTAAAATTGGAAAATTAAAAAAATGTTATAATAATTTTAGATTCTATGAAATATGTTCATTTATTGTTTTTATTAAGATATTGTTAAGATAATTGTATATTAATTATTTTTTCAACCACTTTGTATTTATATTTTGTTCATGATTTGTTTAACCCATCATCTGTAATTAATAAATAAAACATAAAAAAATTCATATAATTTTTGCATATAGTTTTAATTACTCTCAACTTAATAGTTCCGTTTTCATTTCTATCGGCAGTCCCACGACTGCTACTGTTTTTTATTTAAATTATTATGGTTTGAACACTACATGTATGGCTACGTTTTTTATAATTAAAACGAAAATGATGTAAAAAAAAAATTATTTTCTTTATAAAAAACAAACAATACTCTAATAATTCAAAATGTTTACTCAAGATTCTTCGACGTCCAAGATCCTAACGCCATCTTGTGTAAGAAATCAATAAATATTGGAGAGTTGTGTGTTTCTTTGATATAAAAGAATTGGTTTTCAATTAAAAGAGTTCCTCTTTCAAAAGTAATATTTATCTTAAATAAACGTAACACACACACACACACACACACACACACACACACACACACACACACACACACACACACACACACACACATATATATATATATATATATATATATATATATATATATATATATATATGCTAATCTAACCAATGTAGGACTTTATACCTACACATTTCTTATTTTCCCCCGTTATTTAAGGACATGCAATTTGTAATATTTACATAAAATAAAAAATACAAAAATAGTAATTAATATAAAGATTTGTGGCAGAATATGAGGATTATCTTTCGTCTACTGTTATAACGTAGCTAATATACACTTTGAATTATCACTCTATTTCTTATAAAGATAATCATACAAAAACCATTGTTGAAGAATCGGATAATGTGGCTCATTATACCCCCTAGATAATTCTGCAGTTATAAGAAAGACAAATATTTTTGCTTATACGATATATTTTGCACAGAAAATCGACCATTCCTATATTTTTAGAGTAAACAAGGCAATTTGAAATATGACATTACATGTAATGATGTGGTGAGCTCTAATGACGGTACCAACATCATTACATCAGTTACGGTACGTTCACCCCCAGTCCTACGGCACTAAAGAGGCGTTTACGTCGTAACAGCATTCCCTTACATCGTTAACCTCAATGCTACAGTACATAATATCTATTAATTCCCTTATTAGTATTTTCAAACAAATTTCTAACCTTTATAGATAAAATTACGCAAATGTATAGAAAGGCTATGCAATAGCGGTACGTCAGAACTATTATAGCTGTGATTGTAAGGTCCTCGTAGGTGTTTTTTCTATTAGAAGTATTAGGACATGTTTATTTTATTCAAGGATAAGGTTTTGGATATTTTGCATTAAACCCATCCATCCCAACAGTCACCATCCTGCTCTCTTTTTTTCAGTTCACATGCTGCATTGCCTCAGGAGAGTCTACATATTTGTTCTCAGTGTTTTACATTCCCTTGTGCGTGAGGTATGTGTTGTGAAGTGTCATGAGGCTTATTGAGGTTTATTCTAACCATTCTTGATCTTGAGGTGTATGTTGGTATTTTTGTTGGTCGACTACTTCTTATGTCGTCATCTTAGAGTTTAACAATTTCATCGCCACAATATTGTTTAGTTTACAAAAGTCTTTACCTATTACGCCATCTGAGGGGTCAAAACGAACTACATATTAGCAAAGGGCATGAAGGATTTACTCGAACTAATGTTCTGTAGAAGCTTTACAACCAATGGTTTCTTCTTTAATTGTATGTCTAAATAGTGTATAATCTATATTTATTTACTATATTTCACCATAACTTCTATACTACAGCTTAGATAGAATTTTTAAAACAGATTTGATCAATAATTGTAAACAATAAACGTTAGGCGAACAACTATTTGCACATCATCTCACATACCTTTTCAAAAACCATCACGTAGAACATAAGTATAGCTTAATTGAGGTAAGAGTAATAGAATTGTATGCATTACTAATAAAGATTATAATCTTCAACATAAAATGCAAATAAGCTACAAAAGTTTGCTTAATAGTATCCATACATTGTCATAATCTGACTAAATCATAGAGTTCTATGTATCGGGTTCTATGTAACAAGTTTAGCTACCACATGGTTATAATCAGTTTGCTTACACATTTATTAAATCTGCGAGTGCATCGCTTCGATCATGAATAATAGAAACATACTCGTTGACTCTCATCCAATGAAACAATTTGTACAAGACTTATTAATTAATTACCTTTCAATAATAATTGTCATTGCTTACCTAAAATTTCTTACGTAACAAATAACTAAGTGTGGAACTATGTAATATGTGGTAATGACTATTGATTTTGAACTGGGAAATTACGTATTTAGCTTATAAATTAGTAACAATTAGGAAATAATTTTTAAGTAAAACTTTTGTAAATCTTAGTGATATATGTTAAAGTCTCTAAATAAATAAGATATGTACATACGCTACGACAGTTACGATGTTACATGTTGTGTGTAACTATGTATAACCATCCCACGGTTGCGGTCAGTTTCATAAAAAGATTTATTAAATCTGCGATTGTATCGCTTCGATGATAGTTACCCATATAAACAGTAGGCTATACAAATATTCGATCACGCTCAGCCAATAGAACTAATTCTACATAAAATCACTATAGTTATTAATAATATTTTTATGTCTTCATCTCGATGTCCTTATACATAACTAATAGCCAGTTGCGGAACTACTGAGTTTGGCAGACAGGAACGAAATAGGAACTGTGGAACTTTGTTTATCGGTAACCATAGCAACGTAAACAACACAGACACACAATAGATGTCACCCACACTGGGAGATTACGGCGGCATGTGGTGCAGACCAAGGTAATGGAAGTGGCGCCATTTACACAATACAGTTGTAAAAAGGAAAAAGGCGAATTGGACCAATAATAATATACTGTAGTACAGTGTTAATGGTTTAATATTAGCAAATACACAAGTAACTTATGTAGGATAAAAACAGTTTACTCATGTTCTGAACATATTCATGTATTATTATAACTAAGCAGGACTCTAGTTTTAATACTTATTTTTATTTAGATGGATAAGTTCATTTAAACTTATTGTACTTTTTGCTGCAAGTCCTCGCCATAGTATATGAAAATAAAAAATTAAAATACATCAAAATTATTATAAAAATAAAATAAAAATCAACTGTGAATAATATTACAATATTACAATGTTATTTATTATATTAATTTATGTTACACACACACACACACACACACACACACACACACACACACACACACACACACACACACACACACACACACACACACACACACACACACACACACACACACACACAGGTATATGTGTGTATATATATATATATACCTCATATCAACACATCACACGTAATTATAATGCCTAATTAGATATCGCTGGGGAATAAAAATTACAATACTTTAGTAATTTAAGTTATGAGAATAAATGTTTTGTAGATGGTTTAAAACTTCCCGAAATCTAACGGGCACGCCAGTCAGCAGAAGGTAAGTAAGTGGTGGACAGAACATGGCGGGGAACAAATAACGGATTCTGGCAATTACTGATGTATCGAGTTCCGACTATCTCAGTGAGTAATGAACTACCCAATCAAACGCCGCTTCCTATTCCAACATGATAAAATATAAATAAATATTATTAAATTCAAATTAGTCACATATTTAAAGGAAAAGATATTTAAATATTTTTGTACATTATTAAATTGATACAATTTCTGTAAGTGAGTTCCATGCGAACGTAAGTTTTAGCTCTGTGATTCAGTGAGTTAAGAGGTTATAACAATATTGAGCCATGATTAGAATATTTTGTAAACTAAACAATAATTTGACTAAAAAGTTAAATTCGTTTAATTGTTATTTAAATTTAAGAACACTTTATGACAATTCCATAATTTATAGGCCTTAAATTTAAGTGCCCTTGTTAAAAAATATTAAAAATTATTTAATCACTGCATGTAAAATTATATGCATTTAATATAGAGACATTTTTTTAATCAGAGTCGGGTAAAAAATTCAAAATATCTACATTTTATACATGATTTATTGCTACAGGGATTGACATATTTCTATCCATTTTTATTTTAAAAAGTTCATTTTAATAAATATCATTTATGAGAATTACGTAATTTTAATATTTTGCACGTGTTTATAATACTAATTGTAGTTCTAAGAACTCTTAAATCATTTATTTTGGAATTTCTTATTTTAAAATGGTGTTAAATTAGGTTTAATTACAAATTAATATAAATTTTTCGCTTGAAAAGTAATTAAGATCTTTTAAACTTTCTTGAGTTAAAGGTAAGTCCCTTATACGGCTAAAACTTTAACCTGATTCTAACAAATTCACAGGCAGATGAAGCCGGGAAAACCATAATTGTTTGCACGAACTTATAATGTCTGTTTCATTTCATATATTCATGCATGTATCTAATAGCTCTTACTTGTTCTTTTTTGTGTTTAATTAGAAGACCGGTATATCATATTAAAATCTAATTAATTATGTATCATAACAAGTCGGGCACAACAAGTTATTAGATAATGCTGATTCACTTCAGACTTTGGCTCCGAGTAATTTAAAATAGGAATATATTAATGGTTAAAACTATAACCGTTTTAATAAGCATAATCTAAATGAATTACCCTTATTTATTATAATTGAATTATACATAGCAGTTCTTAGAACAAATTTTGAAAATTAACATGTTATTCTTATAGCCATTAGGTTCCTTCATGCTATTTCCTGTCTTTTTAATATTTTTTCCTCGATCTACACCAATATTTTCACTTTTTACAACAGTTGCAATATTCTATAGATATTTTTAATAAATTATAATTAAGTAACACTCTGCTATATATTATTTTAACATAGTAATTAATACTTTCGGTTAAGTTTATTATTGTCCCTTCTATAAAAATATAAGTTTAGGTACCTTACCTGTACTTATTAATAAAATGTTAAACAAGGCAGCCAATTTACATAATAATAACTACGATTATGTATTGTAATTATTGATTTTTCATTCATAAAATACGAAGTAACTGAAACCAGGAACTGATCTTACTTAATAATATTTGAAGCTAAATATATATTGTCATATCAATAAAAATTACGTGAGTATAACATTTGTAAATTTGCTTTAAGTAAATATAAATTTAACTTATTAATATGACTAAATTTATTTAGTAATTTTGAATATTCAATATGGAAATGGAGCAGCAAATACAAGTGAGCAGGATCTTCAAATGTTGTTGGTGGTATTAGATAGAGAAATTATTCAAGGCCTGTGTAACTATTCTTTCCAGTTCTAGTATAGTTGTAATCAATTCGAAATTTGTTAATGTAATTTACAAGTTATCATAAAATATTGCAAATAACAAATTTAATAATACAAATTTTGTTAGTACCCTGCTTGAATTCACAGCTCCACCCACTAATTTCAAAATGAATCCCTTTTAATATTTATTTAAATTGTTAATGATGTAGTGTGATTGAGTCCTATGTCCTGTTACTTTTTTAAATAGTAATATATACGTATTATCAGATATACTATTTTTGTAATAATGGTTAGTAAAATAAGAGCTAAAAGTAACTCTTATATCATATATTGCATGTTTAAGAGCATTGTCGGTTTGAACTAATTATATTTCCGTCATAATAACTCAGTATGGCCTAATTGCCACAGTCAAGAAATTGCTAAGAAATATGTTCAAAAACTACTTTGATCAAAAATATAAATACTTTCGGTTTAAAATACTTTAAGTGTCATAATTGATTTTGCCTTGTTACTTTCATAAAAAAAATATTCTTATAAACTTAGGTCTAAAATTATATTGCAGTCTAGAGGAAATACCTACTTAACTCCTACATACTTCCGGTATAATTGGAAAGTCTTTAATTAGTACTGTAAATACAACATTTCAAACTAATCATTTATATAATTATATACTCAGTTCTTATCAGTCTGCCGAGCTGGAAGGTCGAGTAGAGATTAAGCGCTCCGTACGTGTAGTGTGTGTGCGTGCCTTCCTGCCCTGCTAGTTTTTATCGTGCAGTCCGCCTAGTTTTTCATGTTCTTTCTTTTACTAACTCAAAAAAAATTTTCTATAACAAGTTGGTGTTATTTTTTTGTAGTTGTTTTCTTTTCTCACCGTGTTACATTTACTACCGACAAGTATGTTGTGTGCAAGCTGCAACCAGCCCTTGTCTTCTTCTGCGGAGGTGGCCAAGTGTGCAGAGTGTTCTAACCAGTTCCATTCCCGCTTGCTGCCGCATCAGAACTGCTGAGAAGTTGAAACAGCTCAACGCTAGAGGAGGTGTGTGGAAGTGCGAGTCCTGCAGCGCTAAGTCTGAGTCAGATGACAGCAACACCCTGGGAACTATTGAAGAGTATCCAAAAGCAGATGGCAGTCGACAGGAAGGAGTTCAAGACAAGCTTCGCCACTCTGGAAAAGTCAATGGTGTCCATCCAAGAGTCGATGGCGAATATAATCACAAGGTTATCGGACATTGAGCAGGACAACATCAGAACTGAGGGAGAGAGTGCAGTGAGCTGAGGGAGAACAACAAGCAACTGAACCAGAGACTGTGGTCTGCGGAGAGCAAGATCCTGACATGGAGCAGTACACAAGAATGAGTAACTTGGGAGGTGAGAGGTTGTTCCGGTAACAAGTGACGAAGACGTCTACACTATTCTGCAGTTTGTGGCTAATGCACTTCAAGTACCGTTCAACAACGAAGATATATCTACAGCTCATCGTCTTCAAGCACCTAAGAACCCGCAACTTCCACGCTAGTATTGTTGTGCAGTTTGCTCGGAGGTCAGTGAGAGCCTCGTGGTTGACTGCGGCGAAGAAAAATAAACTCCAGACGACTGATCTTCACTCATCTCTGAAGCCTAGTTCGTCGTCGAGCATCTCTCCCCACACAACAGAGAACTTCTACAGGAAGCCAAGGCCAATGGTCAGAGAGAACAAGCTAGCGTACGCCTGGTGCAGCAACGGCAAGATCCTCGTCCGGAAAAGTGAGAACTCTCGTGCAGTAAGGATTTTCCGCAGCCTAAACGAGCTAGAGGACAGTAAACTAGAGGACAATGTTGACTTCAGGATAGGCCTATAGCTCATCACAATGTAACGTAAGCATTTTATTTTAGTATTTTCCATACATTTTTTTAAATCTGGAGCTAATTGAGGGTATATATTGTTTTCTTATATATAATTTACTAAATGAGTACTTATATACCATATTTGCATATATAAATCATAAAAGTAAAGAGAAAGTTTTATAACAACAACAACAATATTAGTTGCAGTTTAGTTATTAGTTAGCAAATTACTTACTTTTAAAAATATTATCAAATATCTGTAAAATGTTCATTTATTTTCTCAATGTTATAAAATCTAATACCTTATTTTCTTTGAAATTTTAAGAATTTAATGAGGAATGTAGTTTTTTGTGCTCGGTAATTCCGTAGGTGTATTTTTGTCTTTTTTTCATTAACTAAACAACAAGTTCTGGAATTCAGGAGTACAATTGAAATATGTAGATATGTTTCTTCTTTTTAATCAAGTTTTTACTTAGAAGGAAAATTAAACGTATTTTTGATTAGAGCTAATCTTGTAAACTGGTAAAGAAGTGTTACATAGTTACATTTTATTTCTTGCTATCTCAATATATAATTAATTAATTTTATCCTAATAGTTTAAGTATAGTCTAAAAGTCGATTGTAGAATTAGTATTGAAGTTAATTTCAAGATTATTAGGATTTTTTTGCATAGGTACCTATAGCAATCTTAGTTACACAAGTTAAAAAAAAAGAAAAGTTTTTTTCTGGTGCTTTATGTATATATATATATATATATATATATATATATATATATATATATGTGTGTGTGTGTGTGTGTATGTATATATGTATATGTAATTAGTATATACATAGTATACGGGTTGCTGTATAGAGCGCAACTTCTGTAAGTTAGAATCAGTGTTTGTACTGAACGATTAATAAATAAGTCTTGGGATTATTTATTTTATTAGTATTTTTCTAAACTTCTAAAAATAAACATGTAAATTGGTAGTATATCTATGATTCTATTTATTTATAAACTGTACAGAATGAAATACATATATACATATAAAATAATAGTGTAAAACCTTAAGCCAGGCTTAGATCAATGTTACATTCAAATAATAAAAAAGTAGCGGGATATTTGGTAGTTTTTCTATTGTATGGGTGGGATAGGCAGCTCATTCGCTATCAAACAGTTTTAAGTCCTCTTTACTTTTTCTTATTCTTGTTTGAGTTATTCTTTATTTTTATATAAATTTAATTTTTTTTCCACAATAGAGTTTTTAGAAGAGTTAGCGGAGTACAGGAATATTAGCATTTTTGAATATGAAGATTTAAATCAGTTTTATTTGTCTACGGAACCAATCAGTCCAATGGTAACTTGTCGATCCTGCATGTGAATATTAGAAGCTATAATAAAATATAGACGAGTTTTTAACTATTTTAAACAGTTTTAATGTGACATTTGATATCATAGTGTTAACGGAAACTTGGTTGGATGAAAGTGGTGTGATTGTTGGTGTGGATGGGTATGACGCCATAGTTAATAAAGTAAGCAGAAATCAAAATGATAGTGTGATTGTCTATGTACGAAAGTGTTTTTCAGTATTACGCATGAGGAAGTCAGAATGCATGGGGCCACAAGTATATAAAGATAAACTTATCTGTAGGTAATGAGCGGCTTTGTTTACTCGCAGTGTATCGTAGTCCTTCCCCTGACCTTGACCTACAATTGTTTATTCAAGACCTGGAGGTATATTGTATGATAGGCCAGGGATCGCATGCACTGGATAGTTGGTGATATTAACTGTTGAATACTACAGGAAACACAAAATCTCCTCTCACAACAATACCTAGATGTTTTGTACGGGTCCGGTTTTATTGGTTGTATTACTGTTCCCACAAGAGTTACGAGCGTAAGCAAAAGTTGTATTGATCATATCTTTACAGACTGTAAGGAAATTAATAAGTTAACAAGCTCAGTTATTCAATCCGAACTGACGGATAATTTTTTTATTATTACAGAATTAAAAAAACTGGGTAGTAAAAAAACAAAATCGAAAAATAAAAAAGTTTATACATTTTGTTGACGATACAGCGGTGGGGCATCTTATATCCGAGTTAGATTGGTCTCCGGTCGTAGAAACGGATGATGTCAATGTTAGTGCGGGTTTACTTGTTACAAATTTACAAAATATCATTAAAAAAATGTACCAAGGAAAAAAAACTATCCTTGCAAAATACAAAGCAATCAAACCTTGGATCACAAACAATTTAATTAAAGAAATCAGGAATAGGGACAAACTCAGTAAACAATTAAAAAAACAACCTTTTAACCCATTAGCATTAATGGCTTTTTAAAAATTGTCGTAATCGGGTAAATTCATTAGTAAAAAGTGCTAAGGAAAATTACTATAGAAATTAAATTATATTGGCAAAAGGTTAACGCAAGGGAACTTTGGAAGAACTTGGGAGAATTTATGGGAACTTCTAAATCCAAAGAAACGTTTCCTGTTGAACATTTTTGTCTGGAAACACTAGAAGTGAAACTGATAATATTTTTAAAAGCTGCTGATCAGTTTAATGAGTACTACGCCAATGTGGGTAGTAATTTGGCGAATGCAATCCCTCCTGTCACGGAGGTGGTTGTCAATGACGAGGATTATCAGATAGACTCCGTATTCCAATTTTCTCCAGTTTCTCTTGAACAATTAGAGAAAAAGTGTTTTAGAACTGAAAGGGGGATCAGCTCCAGGCGTCGATGGGATCCATACAAAAGTTATTAAAAGTAATTTTCAAAATTTAAAAATTCCTATTACTCATGTTATTAATGTTAGTTTGTCTCAGGGAAGATATCCAGATATTTTTAAGATTGGTAAAGTAATTCCAATTTATAAAAGTGGCAAAAAAAATTTGATCATTAACTATAGGCCTATTACTCTCGCTTGTGTCCTGGCAAAACTCATTGATAAGTGTGTTTAAATTACAGCTTGTTGATTATTTAATCCGGAACAATTTCTTGTTTTCAAATCAATTTGGTTTTAGAAGAGATACAAAATATTAATGATAATTTTATTTATGGTTACAAAAGAAATTCATGAAACAATTGGCCCTAATAATAATAAATGTATTATGGTGTTTATTGACTTGGCGAAAGCTTTTTATTTTGTTGATCGTGGTATTTTATTAAACAAAATTGGTTAATGCTGGTATAAGGGACTTAGCACTTGATTGGTTTTAAAAGCTACTTAAGTGATAGGCGTCAGTTGGTGTCGATAATGGGTATTAGTAGTAAGATTAGCAGAAATTGATTACGGGGTTATACAAGGGAGTACCCTTGGGTCCAATTCTATTTTTAATATATATGAACAATCTAGGTAGGGTTAGTTTAGATAATGGCAAGATATTTCTTTGTGCTGACGATACTGCTCTTATATTTCGAGGGTTTCGACCTGGGTTGAAGCTTATGATTGTGCTGAACAGGGTCTCCGTACGGTTAAGGGGTGGTTTGACCAAAAATAAGCTTACTGTCAATTCGCAAAAAACTAAGTACATGGCCATCTCTCTTAGATCTTCTTCTGATCCTGTGGGATTACAACTCAGGTTACATACTTGTGGCAGAATGAATGGTTGCACAACGTGTGAGTGTGGACGAATATAAGTATTTAGGAGTGACATTTGATAAGAGAATGAGTTGGGCCCTCACATCATTAAAATAAGGAACAAGCTTAGGAAATTCATATTTGTTTTAGCTAATTTACGCCGGGTGGTTAATCTGAACGTTGTTAAATGTGTATATTATGCTTATGTTCAATCGGTTTTACAGTTTGGAATAATCGCCTGGGGGTGGAGCAAATAAAAATGTAATTAATCCATTAGAAATAGTACAGAAGGTTATTATTAAATCTATCTTACAGAAAGACAGAAGATACCCGACAAACTTAATTTTCGATGAATTTAAAGTTTTCAATATAAATCAACTCTATGTAAGAACCCTTATTTTATATATTTTTGTCATCAATTCTACCCTTTTCACACCTATAGGCCACCACTACCTTACTCGTTCAGTGGAAAATATTAGAATTGTGATTCCTAGATTATCGAAATCTATTAACAAAACCTGTTCGTTTTACATAATTAACATGTTGTATTCAAATTTACCAGCTTACCTTAAAGTTAACGATGTCCTAAGAATAAATAGTTACAAAAAAATTAGTAAAACAAATGGTTACTTGAAGTTGGGAGAGAAGGTGTTGAACGGTTTATGGTTTCTATATATTCCTAACGAGTGGTGTGGTGTGTGGGGGTGTGTGTTTGTGGTGTGGTGTGTGTGTGTGTGTGTGGTGTGTGTGTGTGTTGTGTGTGTGTGTGTGTGTGTACGAGAGCGGCTGGGTGTGTGTGAGAGAGAATGAGTGAGAAATTGGGAGGAGAGTGTGAGTGAATGTAAAAGATAGTGAGAGGGAGATTGACTGGAGTGAGAAAGATATAGAGAGAGACATTGCTGATTTGTCTTGTATTTGTTGATAGTTTCACATGCAGGACGAAAGGATGCCGAAATTTTATAGTGTTACATAATTTTACAAATTAGGTCATTGTAATTAGCTTATCAAATAAGTAGTCTCAAATTCTATTACCTTTCTTTTCTCATCTATCTCTAATTCGCTAATTTAAGTTATATTAAACCTAGTCATAAATTGATTACAAGAGTTAATTGTTTGTTTCTTAGAATTAATTCAGCTATCTTATGTTTTTATTTATACTTTATGTTTGCTATATTTGTTTAGTAGACTTTTAGAGCTCGTTCCCAGCACACAGGCATATGCCTTTGCTGGGAACATATTTCACTTACAAACATGTATATATTTAATGATTTCTGTGTGAAATAAAGTTTCTCATTTCTCATTTAAATTTTGCATTATAGGATTGTTTATGCATTTTGGACTGTAGTATGGGAAGAATGGATCGCTGAGGCACGCTATTGTTCATTTCCTCTTATTTCCGCCTATGCCACTGTAAAAATTCCATATCACAATGTTAATGAAGGTCACCAATTTGGAGTATCTTACTGAAAAAATTCAAATCAATTGCGTGCCCAATATAGAATTAAAATTGGATATTAACTTTGTGTTTGATATCTGCATTACACTAATTAAAAAGCACTGTGTAATTAATATATAAATTATATATTTTTAGCCTCATAGTGAACTAATGTAAATCTCTAATATTCATAAGTTTCAGATTCAAACATATTATAAAGAGGTTACTGCCAATGTTCACCACCATTATACGTATAACTTTAATTGTGAATTGTGTGGTGTAGGCAACAGCTGGTGTCAACAGCAGTGTCACGAGTTGCTATGACACCGTGTCACACAGTGTCATGTTAGTGTAGTTACAGCTTACCACATTGTGGCCGGATCCTGTCAATATCAGCAAGTGATTATACGGGATTAAATTCGTTATTAATGATCAAGTTTTAAGACAGCATGGTTTTTAGTTAAAGAAAAAAATTTAATTCAATAATTTTCGTGAATATTTAAATATTTTATACGTCCTTTACAATGTTCCTCCATTTTTATGTTTAGTTACTGTCACCTCAGACCCACAAATATGATATGGTGATGAATCAATATGCATTATAATAACCAAAATTTATGCTTAAACAGCTAAAGTAGTGTTTATTCCATTTCAAATAGTGAAATGAAGGTTAGGTACCAAGTTGGTGAACATATACGAATCGTCTTTTGAAATATCCATTCTCATTAATACATACAGTGTCATGTAACACTGTGAATAAAGTTCCACCACTTATTTTTCAGGTCAAGGCAAAACATATTTCACCATATGAACGTGGTTCTCTTGTGTCCCACCTCTGTGAACCATAAACAACCTTTAATTAGGCCTGAAAATGACCTTTTATCTATCCCATTTTGAAATTCAAGTGAATGAAAGAGGAGTTGGTATAGTGTTTACATATCAAATTCTGTATTTTACATGTTATTATTTAGGACACTACTCACTGCACTTAGTCCGTGTTCCCAGGATGATAAAATATTTAGAATATGTAAGGGTGAGTGCAGACAATATCTCCGTCAAGATCTCAAGAGGGATAGTGGGCTCTATAGCTCAATAGTGTTACCTTTAAAATAAGGTGTATGCTACCTCTTGTTTTTCTCAAATCTTCACTAATCATCTCTTCATCTAGATCCAATCAAAGGGTACAGATAAAGGCCTCGTATTAGGGCCAGAAAATCCTGAGGTAATCCTCATAATAGACTTAGAATTAACGATCTCATTTTACCCCGCATTTGCATTTGCTGTTCGTTATGAGCCAATCTTTGTCTTCCGCGGGGATCAAAAAATTTAAAATTATACATCGGATTTTACTTTACCCAGTCTAGATTTATGTGTAAGGTTTAAACCATGAAGTGAAGCCTGCCATAAAAATATTTTTTATACTTCATCCTTTCGACATTTTCTAAATTTTTACTATTTATTTTGCTGGTGTTATAATAAATACTATGTTTCCTAGATATCACTGACATATAATACCTATTATTATTTGCAGCATCAAATAGGAGCTGATTGCAATATCCAGATTTACAGATACCATATTTCAATTTTGATCAGGAGCATCAATTGCAAATAGTTATGGCGGTTGTCTAAAACAATAAGCTATAAACTACAGCGCTCATCAAAGTCAAATTCAATCAACTACAAGGGAAGTCTGACGCTCAGTTTCAACGCTTCAACAACTAGGATATGTCACGTCCTCTCTTGATCATTATTCTGGTACGTTTACTTTGGTATACAGTCTGTGGTATAGTCATAGTCACCCTTCATATAAAATCTAAAATAAAAATTTTTAACTTAAAATATCTAAGGCATGTATAGAGAAATATTTTAACAGCTTTTTTATTGAATATAAAAATGGAAAACTATTCATTGGATATAACTCGCAAATTCAGAAGAGAAAGACCTACTCGTATATTAGCTCTTATTTAAATTTTTTTTATATATATTTCTTACTTAACATTTATATTTATACATTTATGTTTGAGTGCATTATATATTTTTTTTTAATGTTCAACACACATCAAATTAATTCATTAGAATTAAAAACTATCATTTCTCTATGATTTAAACATAAGTAAAAGTGATGATTAGGTCAAACAGACTATGGAATAATGAGTTTTAGGAAAATTTATTTTACATATTTTTGGATATGATTTAGAATTTTCATATTTATAACCTCCCAAAATATCCCTTTTACTGCTTTTACTACCTAATAATTTCTCAAAGTAGTAAAATTCAATCCAAGAATATTAATTATTTAAATATGTATCCGATATAATTTCCTTGTCCATACTATAGATACAATAGCTCTGCTAATGTTACTTAACAAACTTTGCATATGAGATAATCAGTAAAGTACGAGGTACAGTACTGAAAATAAGATTACCATTCCTGGATTAAGTAGAAATCTACAAAATCTATAATACGGACCAGAAGTTTTTTATAAGCTCTTCAAATTTGCAAAACAGTAAATTGATATTTGGATATTTCTCATTTAGTTATTGTATTATTAAAAACGGAACCTGCTGTTGAAGGGAAAAACATGTTTTGATTATATTCGAAAACACACATCCAGGGACTTGAGAAAACAATCTGAGGTATGTTATGAACGGTTTACTTTTAGGTCATGTTTATCTAATATACAATACATTTGCGAGATATTTTCATAATAATCCTGTGCTACAAGTTTTCCTAAAGCGTTTGCTTCAATTTTGTAGTAAATATTCCAAAACTCTTTTTTATGTTACTGAATCCAGTAATTTTTTAAGAATTCAGTATAATACTGAGTGAGGCAGAGCACTTAACACTGATTTATAAACTGACTTTAACACTTTTGTTATCCCCATAGGCCCATCTGGGAAGGATGGGTTAATTTGTGAATACCGGTTGCGTTAAGTCTAATATAGTGGTTGATACCAATACATTATATAGGATGTAGAGTACCATGATAAGTCATGGAGTCATGATAAGTCTGGAAATATTCCCATCGGGTTTAGATATTGATGTACAATCTTTGTAGTGTCATTGTGTTTCTACTGACTAGACCTTTAAATTTACTTGTTAGAAGATAGTGGTTTAAAAGTACAATTAAAATATTTAAATTGTTACAGTTTAAAAATTTAAAGTTTCCCCTTCTACCTACCTTTGAAATGATGGGAGATTTTTTTACCTTCCAAAAGCTCTAAAATTTAAATTTAATAAGTGTAGTGAAGGTTGTACATTAATATCTCAATCCGTTTGGAATATATATTCATTTACACCCTTAGATTTAAGGGGCTGTTCTCCATAACTTTTGCTAGCATTGCAGAGATGTTTTGCTTGTGTTGTGGCGAGTCACCGTATTGAATCTGGACACACCATCTCTAATAAGAATTTACGATTATTAAAAGCAATTACTAACACAATACACTTAAATACTTGGGAAATATTTTACATTAACACAAATTAAGAAAAACTTATCAATAATGAAGACGTACCAATTCAAAATTCAGTTTTGTCTCTCTTCTCTATTTATAAATAAATTAAAATGTAATTCTGATTAAATATTTTATACTGGCTAACCGTACATCCAAATTGTCACCCATATGTTATTATAAAATTAATTATTATTTTAAAAATGTTAACATTTGATAATTTTTGAATTGCCTGATGGTGGAATCTTTAATTCAGAAAGCCCTTCCACAAAATAAAAGTTATATTGGAAAAATTTGTATTCGTTTATACTAGTGATAGTACAATAAACCTTTTTTCCAATGCTCCAAGATTTTACATAACAAAATTGCCTTCCTGAGGTAAAAGGTAAGATTTGATTTGGCGATATCGTTACGTGTCTTTATCACGATACCATTATTCATCATGAATAAGCCTAATATAAAATGTTACGTGGTGAATGAGTGTATTGGAACAATTTTGAAAACGCCTAGATTTTTCACCACTTTATAATATGCCAAAAGCGTCTAAAACAATGTTCACCCAGTTTATTTACACCGAGTCCATCCAATGAACATAGAGTTTCAAGTAAATGTTACATATTACTAATTGAAAGTGTCAACATATTTTATATTTCATATATTAGTGTTGTATACAATTCTGTTGGGTTTTTGTTTTTAGTTAGTTTAGTTACCGGATTCTAAAAGTTGTTGGTTTGTTTTGTACGGTTTTTTACTATTGCTGGTTTATACACATCATTTTATTTAATGAGCTCAAAAAGTTACTAGATTAAATTGTATTCAGATATTTATACAAGTAGCAATTAATGTCTGCACAATTTCATATGTTGAAGTATCAGTTTAAACTATTTAACTAGATATATAGAGACGATAAACTTTTACATAAATATATGGAAATCATATCCCAATTAAAAATTAAACAAAGACAAAACAATATCTTGAAAATGAATATATTTTATTTATTTGATACGGTAAAAATGTAACAGAGGGCATGGTAAATGAATCGTGGAATACATTCTGATATTTAGAGTGAGATTAGATTGAAATATTATATGAACAACAGTATATGAACTCTCACTGTAAATTATATAACAATTATATCCAGTTATAGACGTAATTGAATGTAAAATCATCTCACCAAATATGTATGTAAATATATAACCTATAGTGTTCTCAGTTGTTGAAATGCGTATATTTGATATTCATTTGCCCATTATTTTAGTAACTTGTGAGTTTGTTGATTTAATATCGTTTACTTCCATCTCACAGCTGCCATATACTGTCATGTCAACGTGTTTTCTTAACGTACAAAAACATCTGTGCTATAAAAATTTAAATATATATGACACAGAGTTCACTACATGCTTATATAAAGAAATAGTCTGCTCAGGGGAGTGCAAACGTTTTTTAAAGAACGTTTATTGTTCCATTTAAAATTTATTACTGTGATATGTATTTTATCAATAGAATATAAGGTGAGCAACTGATGGTTTCTTTATACATAGTTACTTAATATAAGCAAGACTACCTCTGCAAAAGTTAAAATAAATGTATCCAGCAAATATGTCCAAAATATAATTTAGTGTAATTACTGAACATTTAATGTAGCACTTCACTTCCATTTTATCATACGAAAATTATAGGTTCATTTCAAACTACATTTTTATATTAATATTATATTAACATAGAGGCTTTTAATCGACCAAAATATACCGACCAGCAAAATCTACCAAAGTAAATTACTTATTTACTTATTAACTAAATACATATAAATTTATTCCAATATAAAAACACAGAGAAGGGCTTAATTCTTTGCTTTCTATTTAATGTAGAAATACTATTACAGTGTGCATGATAAACGATTACGAGTTTAAAAACAGAAATTAATACCGATATTATGATACAATATTGATAAGTACTATTTTAAAATTATCACTTTCAATTATATAGCAATTGGTCACATTCATTTAGATAATAGCAGATATCTACGGATTAACCCCATAATTTCTATTTAACATTCGGTGTAATTTTATGAATAGCTCCCATGATTTAACAATGTAAGATCAATGTAGAGGAAGTCTGAAGTCTAAGTTTGTAGTTTTCTTAGTGAAATCTCTTTTGATGTAATATGATAAGGTCATATTACATTTTTAAAGTGGAATTAGTAAAAATTCTTGCTCCAGGTACTCATTTTAGACTATCCATTGGAGAGGACCAGAAGTTAAGCAAATGTGTGAGTAATTCTTATTTCACACTATGCACATCTAGTTAAAATTAGTTATATTTCCACTGGAATATTTTAGTATGTTATTTTTCCCCGAGAATCAAAACAAATAGACCTATATATAATTTTGTAATGAGGATGGATTCAAAACAGTTCAATTTTATAAATTGTATACATATGAAAGGACAGTAGAACTAACAATTTCAATACTTGCATTATGGCAGTTGCCATCTTTACGTAAAGACAACACATAATACAGATAAAGATCCATGTTCGCTATAAAATACTATTTCCTTCGTTTAAGCTAGGAATCATATCAGTATTTATGTACTTATTTGTAACAATTACCTCATAATTGATAAATGGATGCGATATTACGTCAATAATTTTCTGTCATAAAAATTGCACTTAGTGCCTTGTCTATCGCTTCGTGACCCAGAATAAATAAATTGATTTAACTTGTTGCCACGATGTTGAAATATGAAGTGTTGTAACTTTTGTAATTTTTTTTACCCTAAAAATATAAATAAATATAGCCTAATATATTTATCAAAATAACTAAACACACGGTATTGCTGGCATAATACAATATTTACAGGCAACAATTGAATACATTTAACTTGCTCTTTGAGTTCACTTTACATAACTTTAAATAACAAGATGGGAGTTTTTGCTGCTTCAAATATCAGTAAGGCGTAGCCTGGAAGGATTTACGAAATAAGAATAGCCCTATATTTATCCATGGGTACCCTTGCAATATACATGCAAAATTTGTGTACAATCAGTTGAATAGTTTATACGTGAAAGCAAAACAAACAAATACACTTTAGAATTTATAATGTTATTAGGATACGCGAGTGAAAAATCATCAGAGCAAATATTAACGCAACTAGAAAAACTTTAATATTTCCAGACTGATAAAAGCCGGTTTTTATGTATTAATTCATATACGCCCATTATGTTAGTTATTAACGAGAAAGTTTACGTTGTTTTAACGTCGTTACTTTATCCCACAACTGTCATGTGCTGTCAAGTTAATGCCCTATGCCATATACAAAACATAGACGTTGAGGTTGAGGTTTAACAAGTACAATGTGAGGTTGAGTGGTAGAGAGGGCTAAATAGCCCTAACTCCGCCTGTTAAATAAAGGCATATTTCCTTTCATTTCAAGACGATGGATGCTACTAAAATTGAGCTCTACATGGTCACAGACTCGTTCTAATTCAGTTATATTGTTTTATCGAGGGGCTCCGGTTTATTGTCTTTATAAAACGGCACTTACCTTTATTCAAAATGTTCTGGAAATTTATAAAACCATCTTACAGTGTATGAAGGAAGATTGTTATCAGCAGATCAATATCACAATATCTTCCTTTGTCGATCACATTTTCCATGTTTATGTTTCCAAGTTCCAATGTTTATTTAAAATGGACATGTCTGTTATACACATGTTATTACATAGAAAGTTTCGTGCAAAGACGTATGTAACTCTTACTTTCTTTTTAAATAGTTACACAATATTATAATGACTACCTTTGAGAAAAAAACAAATATATGTATATAACATTTGTATAAATGGCAGAGCCGAATTTAATACCAATAAACATTGAATGACAAAAGATAATTGCAAGATATATATCCAAAGAGAATGTACTATAGTTACCAAACATCAAATTCATTTTTTTAAACTAATTTCTTAAGAAACATTTCTTTCCTTTTAAATTTCAATTAAATCATTTGTAAAACATATTTATTTGTTAAACGAAATTCGGCACTAATTTTCAAGCTAAGCTCTACTTAAAGTAAAATTCAATATGGGGATACACGATTTGATGATAAATATACATAGTATATAGATTCCCTGTATTTTTCAATTAAAAGTTCATTACGAACTTGTTTACACGTAATACCACTTTTCTATGGGAATATTTCTATATAAGAGTTAGAAGAAAAGATAGGATGATATTTTGCTGAACAGTAGTGAAGACAGTCTTACCACAGGATTTTTATACTTTAGATTTTTTAGCAATAAGAGGACCAGAAAACTTTCTCATCTGTTTTTCTTTTCGTCTTCCGTTGAATATATCGAAAATAAAATGACATATGGACACAACCTACACACACACACACACACACACACACACACACACACACACACACACACACACACACACGCGCGCGCGCGCGCGCGCGCGCGCGCGACTCTACAAAACTACATAGTACTTGGGTTATGAATTATTAAAAAGAACGTCCGAATAAATACTCAAAGTAATATTTATAATTTTCATTTGTATGCATAGATTTCATTACATACCTTTAATAACTGTTCATTACTTCAAAGTTAATAGTTTTTTAGCTTTATGTTGAATATCATACTATACTTGTTACGGTTAATGAGTAGAACTAATATTTAAAACTTCCAATTTAAGTAACATTTTTCCAAAATTTAAACATTTCAAATAGAATATTTTTTATTAAAGAATATTTAATTATCAAATAAGAATAGTAGACCAACATTTACTCCAATAAAAAAATATCTTCTTTATTAAATAAATACTTTCACCAGTGGAAATTGAATAGCTTATACATTTTGAAATTCAGTACTATTGTATGAGTTTTTATACATAATTATTAAATGAATTAAGGTTATGTTTTAATAATTTCTTCTATTCATATATTGTTAGAATAAATTATGCAATGCAATGTTATAAAGATTGTATTTATTTTGCATACTTTCAGTCGATCTTTCTCGTTGAAAGGAAATGGTATTATTTTATGAATTCGCCTATACTCAACTTAACGTATAAAGAGTGAAAGGCCACTGTGCGGTAAGGAAAGGGCGGGGCGAGAGGGGAGGCAACCCTTCACTTGAAGAGCGTCGTTAAGTTCCCAAGACTCGAGAACCTCGCCTAAGTCGTCATCTTTAAACTGTGCTTTCATTGTTATTTACGTCTCAAACACTAGGGGTGTCTTCTAGACATGTTGATGGAGAAATGGTTCCATTAAGAGCGCTAATTATACATAGTGTATTCTTTCTTAGTTTTGAGATAATTATCTATTGGCATCACTTGCTCATTATTAACCGTACTAAATTAAAGACGAATTGATGTTCTAGCATGGTACAATATTATTTTGCACATACTTGTAACACGATATATATTGTAAGTTGTTTTTACTCGTTGCTACAGTTTATGAAGTTGTTTATTTGACATAGTAATTTATACTTTATATTGGATTCAATAATAACTAAAATCTTTTACATTCTTATAAATATATTATAAATACATTTTGACTTGTAAGACTTATATTGAAAAGCAACTTTAGTTTAGGTAAATATAAACATTGGACCTACACTGGTCAAAATCTAATTATATATATTTAGTCAAATATATAGTCAGCTGCATAGGCAAGCGACCTTTTTTGCGCAATGATAACCGAGCCACACACATCGGGATCGAAACTGTTCAATGACAATCTTCTTTGTACTTTGATATTAAGAATAAAATTTGCTTGTCTCTTCTATTTTAATTCCATGTTTCGTAAGGTTGAGCAAAAACAGTTTGCAAATATTTTATTACAATTAAAGATTTATACGACATAAAAACCTTGTGCTTAAAATATAAAAATAATGCATTCTTAAAGAAAACAGTGTTACATTATTTTACATTGCTTCACTACAGATAGTGTTGAATTGTTTACAGAGTACGGAAAACGGATAAATAAACGTGATTACTATTAAATTTTGAAACATTGTGTACAAGAGGGAAATTACTTTTATATTATTGTATTACGACAGATAATTCAAGTAAATTTTATATTTTCATCATTATCAGAACCAACAAAGCATCATAAAATGTAATAACTGATCTAATTATATTCAAAATTGTCTACGTTAAATAGTTTCCTTCATTAGGATAAGAATTGGTTAATATCTGTGGAAAAACATATTTTTCTAATTAAATTAATTGCTTAAAGGCAATTCAGCTTAAAAATTGTTCTTTTAAGAAAGAAAAAAAATTCATACTTTAACATTTTATTATTTATTTTTGCATAATAACACTATATGTATTAGTTCAAATATTTCAAAACAAAAGTACTTAATCGTTTATAACAATATATCCTGGAATGCTATTATAAAGCTAGCTAGTTACTCACGGTTTAGAAATCCAATTAAGAAACCACAATCCCTAGAGTTGTAAGTAAGAACACTAATGCAGTGATATGACGGAGCCTTGTGATATTCTGAATTATGTAGTCATACATCAGGTTCATGTTATAGCAGTGTTTAAGGTTAGGAGTATTAAGGTCGGGACACACATATCCGCACCGTGCCCGACACGTGAATCGGCCGAGTGTCGGTGCAGGCTCGGCTCGGTTACACGTGTCCGTAAGTAGTCCGAGAGTAGCAATCTTACTGTTTAGACAAGAGCATGTTTCTTTTGGATTTCTAAGTGACAGATTCTTAAAAAATATTCAGAAGAAAAATAAATGTTGCTTGAGATAAAGAATAGTAATTTCATTTGTTTTAATTTTTATTAATCGCTGTGGTAATTGAAACATTGCAAGGCTACAGTAAACCTTAGTACAATCAGCTAATATGTAAAATTTGTAAATAACATTATCTTGGTTAGATTTTGTATCCCATTTTTTCTTGTTCATTGTATTTTCATTGTAGTGAATTTCGGTCAAATACACCATAAACATTATATTTGGTATTGTTTGTATAAAATCCAAGAGCTTATAGTGTGAGGCAAGAGTTTACCATGTTATAATAACTTGTAAAAAAAAATTATGGTTGCCTGTAAAGTCGGTTTTACGGGCGAAGAATTTACGTGACAACGTCTTTTTCTCGGTAGAATATTTATTGATATGAATATTATTAAATTGCACAATAGGAACAAGGAATTGAATGAAAATAAGAATTGCACAAATTTTAACTATAGAAATATATTTTGTTTACTAAAACATTGTACATAATTTGAAAATAATTAAAATTTGTTATTGTAAATGGTAAAGTTGAATAAAACATTTACTAAAATTGGAATTTGAAATTCTTGCTAAACACAGTTAAATTCTAACTCCGCGCGTGGTGATTGGTCGGTGTAGTTCGTTTGTTTGGTCGCACTGTTATGACAGGTTAGAGGTTATAATTTGTTATTTTAAATGTTTGACTAGCAATACGCGCTGTTTCTTCTCAATCGACTGAATTACGATTGATTGCAGAGTGATTTAAACTAATAATTTACTTAACACTATCAACATTTGTCAATAGTATGACATAACCTATAAACTCAGTTTCTCAACTTTTGTGTCAATCTAACAATTAATCAATCAATCATAGTTTACGATAATGAAATATCAGTGTACAATTATTTACCTTTATTGTTGTAGTTGTTGTAAATGACGAATCTAAGCATTCCACATTTTCACGAATAAATATAGTTATCTGTTTTATCCCGTGCGGCGGACCCACAGTTATCTGCTTTATCCCGTGCGGATCCCGTGCGGCGGACCCACGGACGGGCATCGTAACGTTACCGGGCGTTACACTTTTTCATGAGTGACTCCGAGCCGCAACCTAATTTAAGACGTTGTCACGTCAAAATTGTATATATTTTACAAATATATACTATTTTTTTTAATATATAGTAGAGAACATGTTTTTGCCTTGCATGAAAAATCTTGTTGCAAATAAAATATTTTTATTTTAACTTTATTGTAGTGAAAAGAATAAAAAATATAAATGTCATAGAAACATTTTAAATATGATCCATACAAAATACCGGAATAAATTAATCTAGTAACTTCAATACACCCAAGATAATTAGAATTTTGCGCAAATAACTGCACCCTTGTTATTTCTTAATTAATGAAAACTTTTTATAGATTTTACATAATTCGAATTTAGTCGTTTAAAATCACTACCTACAATAGTATTACATAGTTTTTTAATTTGTTGTAATTTGAGCATAATAAGAAAATAATGACTAGTTTACTCTAAATGTAAAAAATACCAATACTGTTATCAATAAATAATATTTTGTACGCAAACACAGGGTGTAAAGTTAGTAGACTATACTAAATAATTCAATAAAATATAAAGTTTAGGCTACTTAAATTATAAAAAAGTATGCAACAGTAACCAGCGTATAATTATATTTAAAACTATATTCTAATTTATGCTTTTTCAACTCCTCATTTTCCGTAATCTTCTTCCACACATTCTCATTATACTCTGCATTCCGATATTTTTCACTTGACTGATCATAACTTTAAATATTAGGATGCATAAATAGCAGGATAATAATAAATAAATAACAGGACAAATAATAGATAAATAACAGGAAACTTCCTTAATTCTGCGATAAGTGTCCTATATCCATGACTGATGCCGCTCGTAGACCGCACCGTCCCCGTCAAAATTCAAACTCCACATATCGGTGACGGTGCGGGCACGGTGCGGCCACGACGGTCTGGTGTCGGTGCGGACATGTGTGGACTTGCAGGTTGAATACTGCGCTGCAATTCTTTCACCGTATGACGGCCAACAATCGGCCGACTCACGTGTCGGGCACGGAGCGGGCATGTGTGTCCCGGCCTTTATAGGTAAAATGAAATGTTCATGAACTCTTATGTCGGGTTTAGTGCGTCTATGAACATTTTTATTTCGAATAGGCTAGTTTATATTTTTGGATACTATGAACGCGCAGAACTTTGCTTGCTGCTCCGGCCAAGAAAATATATTTATAAATCATGTAGGTCTCGAAAACTATTTAGGAAAGCTAATGTATTGTTAACTATTTCCTTGGAAAGTGGATATCTTGTAATTAACATATTGTCGCACATGTTTTATAAAAGGTCCTATACTTTCAATAATGCGGTTCAATCTAATTGAAGGAACTTCATAAAGATGTCGTAAAAAAGCTCTCGAGATAAACAAAGAGGCGTTCATATACGCGGTTGGTAGAGTGTTGTAAACAAGAAAGAGTTAGCCAAGACTCCGCTACCGGTGTCTACTCTTTTGTTTGAGAGCTTTTATACTTCAGTAAATAAAAATGGAAATTCAACTAAAGTCCCATATACCTGGGCTTCTTTAGAGAAGGAATGAATCCAGCAGAGTAGGCAACATGATGTTTCAATTTCAACCATTCCGAAAAAGGCTTCGAAAAAAGCTTCTCATTTGAGTTGCTAAATCAGCAGAGAAGGGTCCTATCACAAACATCAACTTTAATAGGACAGGAATCCAAAGAGATTAAAGGAGACATTCACAGTTTATCCTGTTTGAAAGAATACTTTGGGAGAAAACCTTCATTGCAAGGTTCATCAGGCTCTATTTTTATAACCCTCGCCTCATAAATGACAAGCGTCCGGAAAGTTTAAAGTGAATATCTTTTCACAACTCTGCACAATTATGACTCTTTAGAATCATCTGCAACCAATCGGTTAGTGAGTATACAACTGAAATGTGGGTTGTTTGTTCAATAAACTATTTTAAGAGTGGTGCTCATTTACAAGGTAGAGGATGACCACTACACTACGTCGCTATGGTCGGAGCGGCGTTGACAGGAAGGGGGGGTTGTAGCACACACCCCAAAACACAGCCACCAACAGACAAAACAACACCATACCACACCAACACTAGTATAAAGACAAAAAATGGTGTATCTACGAACTCTATAAATTATTCAGGTATGCTATTGAAGTGTATGTAATTAAATGCAAATTTCTATTGTTTTGTATGGTTAATCGAGTTGGAAGGAACCTAAAATACAACACTTCATAAATCGTGCTATTATTGACATTTATATTATAATGTAATTTGTGAATATTACTTAATATTCATAATAATTTTTTGGACGTGTAGGAGCATTACTGGTTTGAATTAATTATACTTCCGTCGTCATAGCTTTTTCTCTCTTTTAGACATGATTAAGGATATATATTATAAATACATATTTCTCGGAAACCTACTTCGGTAAAAAGGAGGTCGAAGATATTCCCAGTGCCACTGTTGAGTTATATCGCCCTTCTGAATACCATACATAAATATGCAACGAGTAGTAATCTACTTTGATTAAAAAGTGACTACTTCCAGTTCTTACAATCTACTTTCGATCTAAAACATTTCCAGTACCATAGTTTGTTTGCCTTTTTGTCCCAATGAATAAAATAAATATATTATATATATATGGGACTGAGAAACATAGCAAAATTTACAGGGAAATCCTACTTACTTCATATGTACTTCCAGGAAAGGGGGTAATTCTTCTTAAGCTCTTGAATTTCTAAAATAATCGTTTATAACTTTTCGTTTTTAAGTCTTGTTGTTTTTTGGACTGTAGACTACAACAGAATGGATACCACCTAAAAGCCAGATGTGACACGTCATGGACACAAGTCACATTCATCTCTGAGACTGGCAGGTGATATTGGTAAGTGGAGTGAGGCTTGTTATACACTCGTTAGCGTCACTTTGGCAATAATCCTTGTAAACCCACCCAGATATGGAGATTTCGATCTTCTACAAAAGTCTATAGTAATATTCCTATGTATTTCCTTACATTTGTAGCCTTTTTCCTTACAGGATATTATTAAAGCTCTTAAATCGTGTTTTTAATAGATTAGGTGGCTTAAACTCGCCACCTGTGCTATAAAAATTAAATGGTAACTTTGTCTGTCCTATGTGTATTATTATACTACGGATAAAGTACTTTAAACCTAAAACTTTTAACATTGAAGCGTTTTATTTAGACTATTTCTAAATTTAACTAGAAAGTTTCAACAGATTTATAGTATCAGTTCAATTTTTAAACATATTACTATTTTTTTATTTTAAAAATATTTCAGGTGCATCTTCAAATATTTTTCTTGGTGTAAATTTTCTTCAGATTCAAATGAACAAAAAAGGAATGAGCCGAATTTGTCCAGTCATTCTAAAGGTTAGCGCCTAGCAAACAGATTTAGCGATTATTTTTTGTAATAAGTAGTTTTGCATTTGATAGTTTTACAGTAAATAAGAATTTTACGGCGTAAAATTTCAGATCTGGGCTCTCCTATAAAGATTCTTATGTGACAGCATATATGCCTGATACACTCAACGATATCCAGGATATAATCAGTTACAAACAGGTCTACTTGTATTATAATTACGTATAATGTGGGTGACAAAAGATTTATTTTGTAATATTTATCCGTCCAACAGTGGGCGTTGAGCTACCTATTGTAAAGTTGAGCGGAAGTATTTCGTTACGGAAACCCGTGAAGCCCCTGAGGAGCCTTAATTGTCTAAAGCAAACGATGATAAGCAAATACGAAACAATGGGTATTCGGTAACTCTGAATCAGAAAGCCTTCATCTAATTAGTACGGATGATTGATATCTATTTCATTATTAATTTATCCACCTTACTAATTAAATTGTACATATGATATTTTATGGACACTGCTTCTTTTATGGCAACCTAGTACGTATTTTACTTTAGTTTAGGATTTTAGCTATATAATAAATAAACTTATTACCTTGTGTTTGTACATGTAACAAATTTAATACACACACACTCACATACATAAAATTTATAATAATAATATAGAATATATATATATATATATATATATATATATATAATATTATATATATTTAAAAAAAATACAGGGTGAGTGGCTCTTGGTGTGACAAACTTTTTTGGGTTATAATGTAAATGTGATTACAATGGCGGTTATAAAAAAAGTCTAACTAAACAAATTATTAAATCTGATATTTCTCAGGAACGTATAGATGTATGTGAGCAAACTACATCATTTTTAGATTCTCCGTTAAATTTTCAATTTGAAAAAGTTATCGGTTCAAACAGTAAGGAAAGAAAATTAAGCTTCAGATCGATTCAAATGGCAAAGTTGCTAAGTTTCAGAAAAACTGAAATATCATTGAACCCCATCTTTTTACCACACTCTGTCTCACCAAGAGCCACTCACCCTGTATATATATATATATATATATATATATATATATAATATATATATATACATATATATTATATATAATATATTAGTGAGAGATTCGGGTTCGAGTCCTGGCGGAGCAAGTACTTTTTGCGATTTAATGTTTATTGAAATTAAATTAGGCTATTACCACTTATACAAATTTAATGAATGTAAATAGAAGTCATTTGACAGGAATTTGGTCTTCCGATCATATGTCAGTTTGGTTATTTAAACACGTATGTGAAAGAAACGGCCAAATACAAAATAATTGAATCGTAAAAAGTGAGGGCTCTGTGGTGTAAAGGTAGCACATTCACCCGGCAAGTGAAAGATCCGGGTTCGAGTCCCGGCGGAGCAAGTACTTTTTGCGATTCAATGTTTATTGAAATTAAATTAGGCTATTGCCACTTATACAAATTTAATGAACGTTAAATAGAAGTCTATTTGACAGGTATTTGGTCTTCCGATCATATATATATATATATATATATATATATATAATTTATATATATATATATATGGGGTTGTTTTGTGCACGACGAGACGTCAATGTACGATGATAGGAGTTGTTATCAAAATGTGTTTTAATACAAGCACAATCTTTTACGATCTGAGAAACAATAAACGTGTTGTAGACTATTAGCTGCTATTTGGGTGTTTCTATCTTTTAATAAATTACTTTTTTGAAATAAAAATATTATCTATGGGCTGGTGAATTAAGTAATAACTTACTAATAGTTATATTTCTAGTGATTTGTATATGTATTAATATATATATATATATATATATACTTATATAAGATAACTTCTATATGTCGTGTACTTCAGCATCGTACGTTTAAAATCAAGAATTTTATCTCCAAAAATGAGTCTAAACATTAGCAGCTATGAAATTTTGGTCAGCGTACTCAATATTTTTAGAAATCCTTTTACTCAAAATAAAAAATTGCTGAAATAAAACAACATCACATACTCATCGTTTTATATTTGTTTGTAGAAAAGCAAAAATATTTTACTTGGAATTGTAGAAGCGTGAAGTAGTTTTAAAGTCTTACACGTACTTAAATTATATTTGTTTATTTGGTTCATTTAATAAATAATTTCATCTCTCTGTCGGCATGTGCTCTACCAATAATCCTTACATTTGCTCGTTCCGATCTCCAATTCACCTATTAATTTCATTTTACATTATATTATTAATTGCACAGTTTACAGAGATTTTCATTATCTATCACTTCTTTATAATAAAGATTTAACTCTATCTTCCAGCCCTAATTCGTTACGTTTTCCACTTAAATTCAATACTTTGAATTAAAAACCAACCATCCTATTCCTTAGCGAAATGACAATTGGGCGAGTAAGACGACTCTAAACAACTTCCATTGATAATTCTACCTATATTATATATAATTTTAATTTTAAACTTAAAAATTATACCATTACAGGATAACGTTTTATAGTGTTCTCAATTTCTGTGTTATTCAGTAAATTAATACCACCTAACAACCTGATGTAATACGTCACATGCATTAGACATATTCATCTCTGAGGCTGTCAGGTGATATTGGTTAGTGAAGTGAGCCTCGTTATATGCTCGTTAGCGTGACTTTGGCACTAATCTTTGGAACCAAGCCAGATATGGAAATTTCGATCTTCATCGAAAATTAATAGTAATCTCTATAACAAGAGCACTAAAAAACTATTCCCAATTTAGAAACTTCTTAATATATGACATCTCAAAATAGAGTAATAATATTTAGTATGTCATTTGAATAAATATTAATCATTAAACAACCCATTATTAACTAGATGTTTCTATTTATAATAATAGCCTAAACAAATATTACTGTCAAGTTTTACTAAATAAAATACACACAACACTTTTAATACTAAAATATATCATGTGATGATGTCAACTAACAAAGATAAAGCAACAGAGTACAAAACTTGTATAAATAAAAGAAATTAAAGTAATTTGAAAGAATAAAAACGTATAACTGTTGGAGTAATTTCCTTTGTTATCTTAAGTATAATACTCTTACAAAGATTGATGTAAAATTATCGAAACTTTCTCTGGAAAAATACTCCTCATGGTCAAGGTCGACTGCAGAGGCTCTGTCCTATAGTAACTGCAGATAATAAGGGCTGCCTGTCTTTGCACCAACAGGTTTCTTCAGGGTTCTAGTACTCGACATCAAATGTCCATAGATCATGATAGACTAACCTGCCACGTCAATGGATGTAAATTTTCTTTTTCATGGCATCGAAGTTGCACATGAATCTGGCAAATATAGCAGTCATCTTCACCACATTAACGGAAAGTTACCTTGACATAACGTGTATTTTTCATTGCTTAAAACTGTACAGAATCTTTATGGCAGGAAATAAAACCTTAAATCCTGAAATATGTTTTACACGTAAATTTTACGTTATTGTTTACAAATGGTAAGCTATTTATAATCCGAACCATAAAACACTAAGACGGCAGCCCAATTATGCAAGTCCTCTTTGAAATATTGTATTTGTGTTGAAAGTTGTTGGTAGGTTATTGCAGGAACACTCTTTTGGTATTTAAATTTATCTACAGTAAAATAAAACTTTTTTTATGTAACGACACAAAATGTGGGCGTAATATTTTTTTCAACTAATTTAAATGATAAAAATATAAGGAAATCAAGGAGTGTATTACAATAGCAATATTTATATTACGGTTTATTTCTTCCTCAACTGACTTTTTAAGGATAAAAAATTGTAATTGACTACAGTTTCTATTTATTTTAATTGTTACTTTCAATTCCTAAATGTCACTAACTGAGCGAAAAATAAAAAATTTAGGTAATTTATAGTGCGTTATAAAAGTATTATTTTTAAAATATCTCAGGTTCCACAAAGAGTAGGTAATAATAATTAAGTAATTGCATATTTAAAGAACAATTATTATAAAGGTTCTACATATATTTTACACTACTAGTTGTTATGATGGAAAGTTTCATAGGATATAAATAGACTATAACATGTAAGTGAACATTCATTACTGCACTCAAATAGAGTCGAAACGTAATACTCTATTAATAAAATGTAAGCATTCAGAAACAGAATTTTTCGTCGTGACTAAATGAATAATAATTATTATTACTTAAGAGCCTATATAGTTTTTTGAGAACCTGCTAATGGAGTAGCAATCTGCTTTTTACTTCGTAGAATATTTTCCACTGTAATATAATGTGATAATCACAACTAGCACACTTAAAGGTACCAACAGAAACAGAGGTAAGTGTTCTTTGTTGGTGTAAAGTTATGTTACTAAGCAATATATAGGAATAAAGGAATGTATTCAAAAACCCTCAGTGAATTATTTTAAATTTCGATGTTACGCAAAACTGTTTTGCAGTACAAAATATAATTTGCGATATTACAAACGGAACGGGGTTGTTAATATATTAAAGATGTGAATCAATTACAATAGTATTAATATTGCAGGATTTTACTATATAGTGATTGAATCCCGGGAAGATCCCATCATACAAGAATAGCAGTAACGGTGTATTAAACAAGCCAGCATAGCCGAAAGCTGAGGTTTTAAAGAGATAAGAAAAAAAAAGTTCACTACGAAAACATAACAACAAATATAAAAAAGTTGACAGTTAAAAGGTGCCTTAAAAGGTGGTGAAAAGGTTCTTTAAGGTTATATAAAGGTGGTGGTGGTATAATAAGGTGGTGGTGGTTTAAGGTGCCTTATTCGGTGTTTGAATAATCAGTACTGGAGTTTCTTTCACGCAGAACCACTACCACGGAAATCCCGTCGCGTCATCTCGCGGGGACTGGGTTCGACGCACAGTGAGATGCGGTAACCTTATTCTGTGTTACCTCATCTCACTGTTCAGTTATACCCGGTTCATTTACTTTGTAAAAATCCATTTCTTATTTTCTCTTATCGCTTTTAGTACCAAAATTTTAGCCCGCAATATTATAATATGTAGAGGTAAGTTATCTCTTCCATACCTTCAATAAATATTCGTATAATATTTTATACTATTTGCATCCTTGGTAATTAATGGGGTAAAATAAATCATTTTAAGAACATTTAAAGACAATATTATTCTTTTGTTATTTGCCATAAACTTGTAACATAATCTTAGCTTTTAAAATGCAATACTATTATTAAAATAAGTTTTAATTGAAAGATATTATTTTAGTGTTTGAGTTGAATGACATTATATTAGTGTAAGCTTTTATACATTAAAACCTAGTTCAGTTATGGCGCATGTTTGTCCACGAGATTTGGCTTAACGGGATTAGTGCCTATTATCCAGTAAGCTGGAAAAATGTATATTTTCAGCTTTAGAAATAAAAACATTTTATTTATTTACAATTGTCACTTTATTATATGTACAGTGCATCTTAACATTAAAAAAGCTATAATCTTGAAGTTTTGTATACAACTATAGCAAAGCTTGTTACGCGAAGAGTGATGTGACATGTTTACTACCTTGTCCATGTGTACCTCGTAGTGTGTAAACAAATTAGATGTTCAAGAATACCAAGTTCAGACGAATTAAATCAGTAATAAATCGTTAAAGATGAGATTTTTAATTACAAGTACTATGAAGTTTTTACGACATATATATCTAAATATCCGCTTTCAACATGTGTTCATAGGTGAAATATTACAAACAGATTTTGCAAAATTTCACCTATATCTTTAAAGTTTGATATTTTGTTTTAATAAGTATAGATGTGAAATTATCTACTTTTTAAATATTTAATGGGTGTTTTTAATTGTATAATGTTATTTTAAGTTAAATCGCAAATTTCCCTCTTTTTTAACGTGCTAACCTATATTTTTATATTAATTAATACAATCTCACCGGGTGATTAAAGAGGTGAATAAAATTACAGCCATTACAAGACCAACCGTATTTTTTCACTTTGTTGGTTACCGTGCATTAAGAAAATGAGCAAAGAGAAGGGAAGTGAAAGGTTGATTTATGAGAGTCAATTATATTTGGGACAGGGACACCAGTCACTACGACACGCAACCCCCACGATGGGGCAGTGGACTCTAGAGCTACCGCCCTTAAAGGAATATAATTTTATTTATTAACTATTCACTGAAATTATTCAGCCGAAAAAATTAATGCACTATGCTCTGAATATAGTTGTCTTCTCTGAGTTAAGAAACATTGTTTTGTGATTGGAATGATTTAAACATGCCCAGATAGAGTAATAAAATACTCCTTTAATATTAATTTTTATATTCAATAGTAAACTATACCAACAGATTTGAAATTTATTTACTTTTAATAATATAATATTAATAAACTTTTATCACTTTTCAACTTTTATTTTTCGTACGATGTACATTTCGGAATCATTGATTCCATCTTCATGGTACAAAATAAGGTTAAAGTTAAATAAATAATTAAAATCAATTTGTCATGTGTTTTTACTACCTTGGTGGCTAAATTTGTTGTATTTAATTTTTATGTGAGATAATTCATTGTATATTGTTTAAAAGTCTATCGAATAATAAATTTTTTGTAAGAAAATCTTTGTCATTTAATAATATATTATGATTAATTTTGGCACTTTTGTAAATTTCAAAATGTTCTAAAGTAGATAATAAGCGACTTTTTTTTGCTTGTGTGTAAAATTTCAAGATTGTTTTCGATGTTAGTGTATGTATGGCCGGTGTTGTTTAAATGGTCTGCATATTTTGAATTTGATGATGTTTTCAATGCTTTTATGTGTTCATTAAATCTAATTTTGAATGATCGGCCGGTTTGTCCAATATAGTGGGATTGACAATCGTTGCAATTTAATTTGTATACTCCACTATTGTTGAATTTAGAATTTTGATTTTGGTTTGTTGAATTGCTTTTGTGTTTTGATTAAAAGTCCAAGGTTGTTCGATGTTTTGAATGCCAATTGATATCCTTGTTTATAAAATGATTTGTTAATTTTGTGACAATGTTTACCAAGGTAGTCTGATTGAATGTATTTGATATTTCTTTCTTCTTATTTTCTTTCTTTTTGTAATTTCTTCAATAATATATCAATCTTGCTTGGTTTATATCCATTATTTTGGGCTATGTATTTAATAATGTTTAATCCTTTATAAAAATCTTCATTTGTCATTGGAATTTTGTGTAATCTGTCGATCATTGATTTGAATGCAGCCATTTTTGGTGGATATGGGTGATTAGATGAGGAAGGAATAACTAAATCTGTGTATGTCGGTTTTCTGTAAATTTTAAAATTGTGTTTTTTGTTGATCTTGGTTATAGTCAAATCAAGGTAGTTTATTTGCATTATTTTCTTCAATTTCACTGGTAAAATTTAGATTAATGATGGATTTGTTTTAAGTAGTTTTTGAACATGTCTATTTGTCTTTCATTTCCTTTGAATAGACATATTATATCATCAACGTATCTGTAATAATAAATTATTTTGTGTTAGATGTTTGTTTTTATCGCTTAGTATGAATTTGGTCTTCTATGTTGTCAAGGAATATATCAGCCAATAATCCGGATAGTGGTGATCCCATTGGTAATCCTTCATGTTGTATGTAGTAATTGTTGTTAAATGTAAAGTAATTTTGTCTTAGAGTTACTTTTGTGAGTTCAAGTATTTCTTCAATTTCTTGTGTTTAGAATGTTTTCTGGTTCTGTTAAATTATTTTTTAATTATAAGCATTGTTTCTTGGATTGGAACATTTGTGTATAAATTTGTTATATCGAAGGTACAAACTTACTATTGTTTGGTATATCTATATTAATTAATTTTGTTTACTAGGTCAATGCTGTTTTTCAGTCTTATGTCAGTTTTAAATTTGTAATGTTCTTTAATTTTGTTGTCCAAGTATTTTGCTAAATTGTAAGAAGGAGCATTTTGAAAATTTTACTAATGGTCTTATTGGGTAGTTTTCTTTGTGAATTTTTGGCAAACCTTTGAGGAATTGGTGCAGAAGGCTTCATCATTTTTAATTCCTGTTTTTTTTTTTTATTCGGAAAAATATGATTAATTTTGTTTATGCATAATCTTGATATCTTTTTGAAAAGATTTTGTAGGATCATTATTTAGTTTTGTAATATTGTTATTAAAAATAAAGTTGTCTATTTTATCTGTATAATCAGTTTTTGTTTAAAATTACAATTGAGTTACCTTTGTCAGCTTTACATATCATCAAATTTTCATCTTCAATTTTGTTGTTTATTGATTTTATGATTTGCCAATCATTTTTGTTTTGTATTTTGTTCTCTATGTTAAGGTTAGGACTTTTCTGAATTTTTTTCTATTGTTTGATCCACTAACACTCTTGATTGATTTTGTTTGTCTGCTGATAAACTTGTAATTACTGTTTCACTATTCAGTATCAGTTTCCTTATATAATCTTTATTATTTGTTTGGTGTAAATTATATTTCAGTCCTTTGTTAAGAAGTTCTGTTTCATTTTTTGTAAATGTAGTATTTGATTTGTTAATAATACGTGGGTGGAATTTTGTATCAGGGGGTAAAATCAATTACTGGTTCTGTAGGATATTGAGTACATTTGAGTTGATTGAGTTTCTTCTCAATTCTTTCTTTCTTTGTTATATTTTTTTTTATTTTCTATTCTTTGATCTATATTGTCAAATAATTCAAAAAGTTTGTTGAGGGTATAAGAGATTTGCTAGATTGAGATGAGTATCATATAGCAGCTTATTTAATGTATGTTTTTTCTTGTAAAGTTCATCTATTTCTGTATTTAGACCATGATCTCTCAGCAGTAATTTTGGCTTTAGTAGCTGCTTTCGATTTACAATTTATTTTGACATTTACGAATTTTGGAATAAGATGGTGTTTTAAGAATTGTTTGTTGAAATGAATGTCCAATGATATGTTGTGTATTTTTAACTTTACCTCTTTGTATTTGTAGGCTAGTATAGCTTGATGTGCTTGATCCATGTTAGAGATGTAGCCTCTAAAAAGTGTTTTTATAATAATAATATAAAATTAATAAACTTTTATCACTTTTAAAACTTTATTTTTTCGTACGATGTACATTTCGGAATCATTGATTCCATCTTCAGGTACAAAATAAGGTTAAGTTTAAAATAAATAATTAAAATCAATTTGTCATGTGTTTTTTACTACCTTTGGTGGCTTAATTAAAATCAATTTGGTCGTGTGTTTTTTACTACCTTGGTGGCTTAATTAAAATCAATTTGTCATGTGGTTTTTTTACTACCTTGGTGGCTTAATTAAAATCAATTTGTCATGTGTTTTTTACTTACCTTGGTGGCTTAATTAAAATCAATTTTTCATGTGTTTTTACTACCTTGGTGGCTTAATTAAAATCAATTTGTCATGTGTTTTTTCCTACCTTGGTGGCTTAATTAAAATCGATTTGTCATGTGTTTTTTACTACCTTGGTGGCTTAATTAAAATCAATTTGTCATGTGTTTTTTACTACCTTGGTGGCTTAATTAAAAATCAATTTTGTCATGTGTTTTTTACTACCTTGGTGGCTTAATTAAAATCAATTTGTCGTGTGTTTTTTTACTAACCTTGGTGGCTTAATTAAAATCAATTTGTCATGTGTTTTTTACTACCTTGGTGGCTTAAAATAAAATCAATTTGTCATGTGTTTTTTACTACCTTGGTGGCTTAATTAAAATCAATTTGTCATGTGTGTTTTTTACTACCTTGGTGGCTTAATTAAAAATCAATTTGTCATGTGTTTTTTTCCTACCTTGGTGGCTTAATTAAAATCAATTTGTCATGTGTTTTTTACTACCTTGGTGGCTTAATTAAAATCAATTTGTCATGTGTTTTTTACTACCTTGGTGGCTTAATTAAAATCAATTTGTCATGTGTTTTTTACTACCTTGGTGGCTTAATTAAAATCAATTTCCGCACGACGCACGATATTTTGAGAAAAATCTAATCTGTAGGCGTGTGAATTTTGCGTGAAGCTTTATTTTACTTTGTAAGAGTTTTTCTTATATGAATATGGGTTTTGATGAAATATAGCCTATATTTGAATACGAGTTTTAAATGTTCCTTTTTTACAATAAATTAGCCGAAAAACAATAAAAACTATAACATGTTAGGTTTTAAATCGTCGTTAGGTTTAGTACAATTCACTTATGTCTACTTTTGAAAAACACAGCATAAAAAAATTTATTTTCAAAGAATTTTAGGAAATGTATTAAACAATAATTTTGTATTGCGTTCTTTGAAAAATTTTGTCATCAAAGGCTGTTGGTCTCACTGAATTCCGAAACATGAGAATTCCGTAACATGAGAGATATTACTTTTTACGATATTTTGTCGCATACAAATTTCTAGCCTCTGTGGTACCCAGTATGTATGGTTTTCACATTTCTGGCATTTCAAAACTTCTAGGATATATGCAACTCTAAGATATTATATTTACGCCCTTTCCGATGATTTGAGCCTGCAGAATCTTACAGCAGTTTCAATTAAGCATTGTACGTTTTGATATTTGAGAGCCTTAAAAAGCCTCTTTTATGTGCCAAGATTTCTAGTACTGTTATTTCATACAAAAGCAAGCGTAATGAGCAATATCTTTGTCAAAAGTTATTTAATTAATAATAATATAAAACATTTTCATTCAATAATTATTAATATTTTACTAAATATTGTAGTAAACTAGGTCGTAACAATGTGGTAGCTGAGTGCTGTATAGTAGGTGCAAAAGTTTGTACTAGTAATTCTCTTGAGAATTAAATTCATTGCTTCTTTCTTCATGCATGAATTAATGTTATACATATTAATAAAAGAGAAAATACTTGTAGAGTAGTAAGTGCAAAAATTAAAAAAATATTTTAACAGTTCTATATATGTATCGACACGGATTCCGTGCAAAGGTTTTTAAAAACAATTTAGCAGCTTCTCTCTTTTTTATGACAGAAAACAGGTTGATATTTAAACGGTAAAATCAATAAATTACGTTTTTGCTATTCCGAAAAATACATTTGGGAGTTTAATTCACCCAGTGAGGAGTGGCTGAAAATGGTTCCGGAATATCTCCTATACCTCAGATGATATATAAGCTACACATTTTTGAAATCACAATAATTGGTGACCCCAATTCCTAATTTACTAAGATTTCAATGTTGAAGTAAAGAGTAAAAGCTTTCAATTTAAGTTTAAGAGGTTTATTTGTCATATCCAAATAAATGTTCCAGATAAGTCTAGTAAACATAAATTAAAAAACCCAACTAAGAAATACATTCAAATAATTTCTAATTAATTTACTGAAACCCGTACCGAATGCAATTATAAACAACCAAATAATATAATAAAGAGTGAAAATAGCTTTTATAATCACTGAAATGAACCATGTAAAACTGAAAATGTTATAATCAAACTGTAAATTGACTCTTATCAACAATAAAACTTTAATATTAATTTAATTTGTTTGGAAATGTACTATATTATATACAGAGGTGCTGAAAAGTCTTTTAATAACTTCTGTACTCGTAGACGTAAAAAACATAAAACATATTGTAACAGTGCCAAAGGGCATAATTTGATCTTTTTTGATGCAATCAGTCGCTCTTCACTACCTCAGGGGAATGTACCGTTAGGAGTCTGTAGAAAATCTTAAATATAATAGGTTGATGTGCATACCATTTTTAGAGGTCATAGTTAGTAGAAACATCATGCTGTAGATTATGCTGGCATCTCTCTTTACAAGGTTTTTGTTGAACAATGACCAAAAGCATTGTTCAGTAATTTATTATGAATTTTAAGTTACTTATGTACACTTCCCACAGCTATGTAGTTACCGAGAAAGAATGTCTATTCCGATAATTAGGAAAACGGTAACAATGAGCAAATTTTCCAAATATGTAAGCATAGCTTGATATTCAGATAATTTTAAATTGCTGGTCAAGCAAAGAAATATGACGCAAACCACACTTTAAAAGCTTTATCCTTTACAACATGGTACAAAGATTTTAAAAGTAAAGTATAAATTCAGCAGAAAACTCAGTAAGTTTGCTTTAATTAGTTTAATTTAACATTGACTATTTATAGTATTTAGTAAAAATAGCAGCAAATATCACCTACCTTTATTAAATCTACATGTAAAAATAATAAAATAATGTATTTATATTACACTGATTTGGCAAAATTTGAACGCGCCGTTTACATTAGGAAAGATCATGTATTATCTTGCAAAGTACAACTTCTAGGTTTTATAAACAGGATGCCAGCACAAGCAATGCCACATGAGGCCATTATCGGTATTGTAAGGAAAACTGTGGCTTGTCCCCAGACAATGACATCTATTTCTACTGCTATACAGATTACCTTCAATTCCACTACTACTTTTTTAATGTGATGAGTAAATGCAAATTTATTAACAAATAATGTCAGAAGTCGTGGTTTGATATATTTCGGTGTATAAGTAGACACATTTCAAGAAGCTACTCTATTCCTCAGTTAAACGATTGAACCATATTTACATTAACAAAAAAATGCGAACAACACTTAAATGTGTCGATCATTGAACACCTTCCGGTGAATATGATAGGTTTTTCATTTTATTTGAAAGCCAGTTTACTCAGTTTTTACTTCCACTTCCTCTCAACTTTCCATACATATCAAGTGGAGAGTGTAATCGTACTTATGTTGAAACTAAATTTATCTGTTAGACAGCTTGGTGTGATCGTTATGGAGCGGATACAATTACAAAAAATAAAACTTATATCGTACAAAAGATTAATATGATGGAGGGATCATAAATAAAGAATAGTCGGGTAGCAGAATGGTGGTTTCGGTGGGAGTGCGCCGAAATAGGTTATTTCAAGGATTGAGTTTCTATTTCAGGCTGACTGTATTGAATGGCATTTGGTAAAATTCTTTCTAAAATTTCAATAATTTCTGCTTAAAAACTAAATTTTAGTACGGAACACAGCCAGGAAAAACAGTGTATCCATCCTCGTTTATAACAAAAAACAAAGAAATGCAAGTTTAACACTCCACTGGCATTTTTTTCTCAGTGTTCAGAACCCTCTTAATATGTAAATTATTCAAGAAGTGGTCTTAAAAATTACAATAGCACTATGACATTATTAGGTCTTTCATCTTGTGGACCCCAATTTTGTGTGTTTACTCTACAATCAGCAAAATCCATGGAAACTAATGAAGATTAATTATAAAATATTTGTTGTCTTTTAATTTATTTCCAAGGATACGATTGTCTTTTTAGATGTATTTTGGCTCAAGTCAGTCGATTTTCTGCGAAGAGATTTAGGAGAATTTACAAACACAAAAAAACTACTTTTGAAAGTAAGTGCCTTTGATTCAACTAGACGACACCAAAGGATTTTAAAGCACATTTTCAAGTGACTGACGAAAAGAAGAAAGAAGTTTCCGGGGAAGATACATCACTTTTTTGTTCTCCAGCAGGAGAGCCTTTCAGAGTATCTCCTAAAAGTAAGTGCCTTTGATTCAACTAGAAGACACCGAAGGATTTACAGCACATTGTCAAGTGCCTGACGAAAAGAAGAAAGAAGTTTTTGGGAAGATACATCACTTTTTCGTTTGCCAGCAGGAGAGCCTTTTTAGTTTCCACACACATCGAAGCTTCAGCCAGAGTATCTCCTAGAACCTCGACGAAAAGGGTCAAGAGAATGGAGATGTTCCTCCTGCTTCTTCTGCGCCAAGTCTCAGCACGATGGGACGACCTGCGCTTATACCCAATTGATCAAATGGTCAAACTGTGTAAAAACATCATTGACTTTTTCACTCAATAAAATATATTCTATGGATTTTCTGTGTAATTTATAAAACCTGCCATACAGGCCATTCAAATCAAATCAAATCTCGTTTATTTCCAAAAAAAATGATAGACAAGTAAATCTTTTTATTGAAAGGGATAACAAATGTAGCATTTGGGAATTTAATCATTATAAAAGATACAACTATTCTAGTAATACACTTCAAAATAATTAACACTAAATAATATTAACGCAAAAATAATATTAAAATATCATATCACGAGAAATAAATCCATGTAATGAAATAAAGAGATTAATTATAACACACACACACGCGCGCGCGCACGCACATACACATACGCGCGCATACACACACACACACACACACACACACACACACACACACACACACACACACACATATAATACACCTATACCCAGTGAAAACAGCATTTAATTTCCTACATAAATTCTGAATGATTTAAAATATGGGAAAAGAGCCTACATGGTCCTGCGTAGAATCGAGATGAAATTGTTAGGATTCTAATTTTATCTTGAGCAGTGTGTAATTTTATATATTTTTTTTATTGAATGAAATTATCTGAAGCAGAATAACTTATGTATATTATTTAGGAATTCTGATAATTAGCAATCTTATAGACTAAGTAGACAAAAACAATTACAAATATTGACTGAACAAAAGTTTATAAAAATAGGATAATTACTTATGTAAACGGATTTTTCTATCTTTAATTTGGAGAGGAGAGGAGAGGAAAGGGGACAATCCCGTCAGTCAGTTAACAGATAGTCTATGTCCGACTGTAGTCAACAGAGATAAGTGACTGGGCCCCCTCACTTCTTGTGAGAATAAAGAACTCCTTGACACTTTTTTATTAAAAACCTCAGGAGAGGGAGAAGAATCCGCTCTCATCATTGAAATAGAAGGAATCGCCTAGGACATGAACAGAAAGTGTTTCATAATATTAATAAAACATTCAAAACTGGACTTAATGTTTGGAAGTATAAAGATGGACGGGAAACTGCTTACGACTAACAGACGTTTCGCCATAAGCCACAATATTAAAAAGCTACCAGATTATATCTCTATAAGAGCAATGCTAAACCTAAACACTTACGCTCTGACGGGTCGGAAATATGTTTTGGTAGAACTTTCATTTTAGATATACTCCAAATGTATCCCGATTTTATTTAATATTTTTAAACATTCTTTTACTTTATACAAAAAATATACAATCTACAAGAAAAACAAAAAAGCGTTTGGTTGTGTATTATTCCTGTGTTTGACACCAACCATATTTTTGTGCAAAAAAAATATGTACGAAGCAGAATTTCAGGTTGAACACAGGTCATGCGGGATAAAGGTCAAGGTCGTTTCAGATATCTTTGCACACATATTTCACATCACCGAAATATCGGAATAATAAGTAGAATATGTCCACTATACTTATTGAGATACTTGTGCTTAAAGTGAATCTTAAACCTTCGGGTACATTAACCTCTCAATATTACACTAGGTTTTTCACGTGGTATACGTTATACGAGTATAAACTATTGTAAATCCTATTATCGTTACATAAATCCTCACAATTCGTCCAAGTAACCTACAGGGTTACATACATCATTCAAGGTATTCTACGTAATGATTTCTTATACTCCTGACTTGAATACTATTGAACGTTTTCGAACAATCGAATTAAATGTTTATGCGTCTTACCACGTGACAGCCCAGTGGGGTGCCGCGTGTGGACACATTGGTACGTGCAGTAGCCTACTTCTCTCACGTTAGTGAAGCTCTCACTTCATTACCTAGGCTGATAAAGGCTAATAAATAAATTAAAATATTTGCCTGTTAAAATTAATAAGAGAAATACCATATTTTTTTCATTTCAGAGGTGTATTTTTTGGCCATAGTATAGTTTGTGGCCTGGAGGGTTGCAGCAGTTAGTCATTGTGCCGTAAACTTGAATAGAACTAGTCATTAAACAAAAATAGCCTCGAACGCTTGTTATTTGTGGCATGGTTTTTTTTAATCTAGGAGGGTTTTTTATTATTAAATTAGCAAGGACGTAATATATTATGACACCACTGTCAATCCTGAGCTACACAATCTGTAAGTAATTCGTAAAAAAAAACTGATACCGCCTAGATTGTGCAAATAAGACATAATTTTGAACTGTTTAAAACATTTCAACACATTTTGAACTAAGTGTCCTTTATTCCTTGGAGTCCATTATTAATAATGGTCTTACTCTACTCTACCCTGGGTAAGTTTTAAAGCTATTTTAGAATTAAATTACTGCCATCATATTCCCGTAAGAGAGCTATTTACTATTCGTAAGCTTATAAACCAATTATATTATTTAATGTCAATATATTATGTTAATAATCATAACAATAGAAAATATCACCATATGGTTAGTGTAGTAATTATAATGAATGAAGAATTGACATTTCTCATATTTGTGGATAATTGTGGGTCCTGATGTAAAAGTAAGAACACCTACCTCTTCATCTGGATTTCACTTGATTGTGTAGTCTATGTATCTCAATACCGAAGCGAACTAGCACTTTTTGTTTACCGATATTTTTATCTTTTCAAATGGTCGTGGGCTCCAGATTCCATGAGCCAAGTATGTGACAGCGCCAAATATCAAGACGTTTGCACTAAGTCAAAAGGATGAAATGGAGTTGATCTCAAAATGTTAAAGTATTGTTTTATCACTATTATCAATTAGGCCTATATAGTGTAGCAGTATCAGGTAAGTCTTAGTATGAATTTCGCAAAAAGCTTTTAGAAGTACTTATCCACTACGTTGATATAGTATTTAATCTGTTATAAATCTGATAAAAAAATAATAGATTTAAAATGTTGTATACTAATCAAAGTTTCAATAAAATATGTTTTTAAAAGTGTTATTTCCCACTTATATACAAATTTTCTAGCATGTTTAATCTTGATTCGTGGTGTAAATATATTGGTGGAAACCAGAGACCTAATAAATTTATTTTGAGACATAATGTGTATAACACTAAAGTTTGTTGAATTATTTTATAAGTGAGCCAAGTATGTGACAGCGCCAAATATCAGACGTTGCACTAAGAAAAGGATGAAATGGAGTTGATCTCAAAATGTTAAAGTATTGTTTTATCACTAATTATCAATTAGGCCTATATAGTATAGCAGTATCAGGTAAGTCTTAGTATGAATTTCGCAAAAAGCTTTTAGAAGTACTTATCCACTACGTTGATATAGTATTTAATCTGTTATAAATCTGATAAAAAATTAATAGATTTAAAATGTTGTATACTAATCAAAGTTTCAATAAATATGTTTTTAAAAGTGTTATTTCCCACTTATATACAAATTTTCTAGCATGTTTAATCTTGATTCGTGGTGTAAATATATTGGTGGAAACCAGAGACCTAATAAATTTATTTTGAGACATAATGTGTATAACACTAAAGTTTGTTGAATTATTTTATAAGTGAGCCAAGTATGTGACAGCGCCAAATATCAGACGTTGCACTAAGAAAAGGATGAAATGGAGTTGAATCTCAAAATTTTAAAGTATTGTTTTATCACTATTATCAATTAGGCCTATATAGCTATAGCAGTATCATGGTAAGTCTTAGTATGAATTTCGCAAAAAGCTTTTAGAAGTACTTATCCACTACGTTGATATAGTATTTAATCTGTTATAAATCTGATATAAAAATTAATTAAGATTTAAAATGTTGTATACTAATCAAAGTTTCAATAAATATGTTTTTAAAAATTGTTATTTCCCACTTATATACAAATTTTCTAGCATGTTTAATCTTGATTCGTGGTGTAAATATATTGGTGGGAACCAGAGACCTAATAAATATATTTTGATACATAAAGTGTATAACACCAAAGTTTGTTGAATTATTTTATTAGTAGTTATTATTAACATAAAAAATGTTTCTACCATTATTATATTATGTAATAAAAAATTACGTGTTAAACCTATAGTTTTTTTAAATGGTGAACTAAATTGCTTACGGTATTGTGTATTACACTCGACAAATCAGTAAGGTAATAAAGATTTAAATTTCTGAATGCTTAGGTGAATATTATTGTAATAGGCAAAATATAACGTATTGGATTGAAAGTTTACTTATTTGATGAATTTGTACTTTATTTCGTCCTAGAAACTAAACATGATTGTATTTAATCAGAACGGTATTTTATAAAAATCTTTATATATTTAAAACCCATAAATGAAAGTGCGGTACTATATTAATCATAATAAATGTACAAATCATGAAATGCCGCAAAATCACGGTATCCAATAACCTACCTTTATTCAAAATACACAGAACCATTTTCTGTGAACTATAATTAGCTGCAATCGCCATAACTGTATTGTGCAAGAGGCGCCGTTCCTATTACCTTGGGTCTGTGCCACAATGTGCCGTTATTACCCGACTGTGGCTGACATCTATTGTGTATCTGTATTGTTTTGTTGCCATGGTTACCAATAAACAATGTTCAACACGTCCGGTATAGCTATTTCAGGGACTGAGTCACGATCGTTATTTTTAAAGCCGTATGTTTTAAGAATATTAAAAACACAAAAAAATTTTTTATATAGGTACCACACAAAATTCTTAGAGAGAAATGTCAGCTGAATGAACTACTTTATTGCTTGTCTATGATATCCTAATAAATTTATTATGTCGACGAGCTGATAGCCAGTCTTTACTTTATAAGCACTGAAGCTGGTTTTCTTGAAATAGGTAAAATATTATTTATAAAAATATACATCCAACGTCAAAAAGACAGTTTTTCTATAAGTAGAAATGAGAGACTTTCAAAGGGGTAAAAATGTATGAAAGTAAAATTTTGTTCTCGGACGATCATTTTCGAATTTTTAGAAACTCATAATCAACTGTAAAATGCTAATAAATAATAATAATTATTGTCATCTAACCGTATAGGTAAATAATTTACGTGATGATTTTGATCTCTTGATCTAATTTTTAGAAGATTATACAAATAACTATAGTATATCGCCAGTATATTGATCTAAAAATACGGTACTATATCTTTTTAAATCACGTCCTAATTATTTAGGTTTAAACTTCATGTTTCAGAATAAATGTTTAATGATTAGGTGTTAAAGACGTGAAAGTGTTTCCCCCTAGGATAATAATAGAATAAAATATTTAAAAGTCATATAAACAAATGTGATTTTATGTGCGGTAGGCCTAACGTCGTAATCTATTGTCAATATTTTCCATGTTTAATATTGAGTGTAGAAATTACTATTAAACTTTGAATACCCTACCACGGTCCACTTCCACATACAAAATTAGCTCATAATAACTTAGAGATTTTGTTCGAAAATATGTACTGGAGATTTAAAACGTTTGGAACTGTTTGATAACATAAGTACTAGAATTTTAGTTTATTTAAACTCTTATAAGATTCTGATGTCGGTTTAAAGCAATAAAATAAAAAATTTTAGTTCAACAAATTTCGTTACATAATCTCCTTTTAAATCGTTCTATTCCAAACACAACAATACTAGTATAGACGGCGAACAGTATAATTCTTCATATTTGTTTAAGTATCGATATCAAATGAATAAATATTGCTTACTTAATTCTTTCTGGTGGAATATGTCTATACATTTTTAAACGAAACATATAAATTTGAAAATACGTTAACAAACGTTTCTCAAGTAATAAACAATGCACTTCAAATATAAAATATGCTCTATTAATTTCAATGAAATTCTATGAAATCTATTAAAAAGAAAACAATTTTATGAAATTTTATTTTGATAGGAATAATTTCTATGAGTGGTAATCGTAAATTGTATTTAATTACTGAAATATAGAACAATGTTTTGTGTGTTCTACTTTAACCTGAAAATATTTATTTTTCAACCTGACTATCAAAATAACTTCCAAAGTCTTCGTGTTAATACGAATTTAATATTAGTAAGTACACTACATTCCACTAAACCTAAAATAATATACATTTTTTGTTTATTATAAAAATATATTTAGATTTGTTCAAATATGAAAAATAGCAATTCCAATTCTATACAAATATGCAGGCAGTTTTTTGTTATTAATTAATTGAAAACACTGGACAGGACTGACTATGTAATGTAAAGTTTGTCAATTCATATGCTAAAGTGAATGCAACAATTTCTGGTACACCCCAGAAAGTTATTACTGATTGAATTACTTGTTTGTGAAGTTCCTTACTTTTATATCGTGGTTAATGAAATTAATCATATCTTGAGTATATTTTTATACAGAAAGTCTTAAACTACTGTTTACGTTTAGTGGCCAATTTTACGTAAACATATTAAAGTCTACTATGGTAAGTTTTTTAATGTAATACTCTGAAGTCTCTTAATGACTTTTTAAATTATAAAAACGTAATTTCTACAATGTTTCTTAAATATTTTAAAAATAGTTCGTTGAAATTTTACACTCCTCACCGTATAGAATCTAATTTGGGAAATATTATTTCTTAACATTAAGTTATCTTACGTAGAAATTCTTCAAAACTCTTCAAATGCTTAAAATATTTGAAAAGCTGTAATCCTTTTGCATTGTTTGTTACCTGCTAATTCATGCAGCGTGATATCGTTACTGTGCTCAATATTTCTAAGCTGGATTTGTTGTAACTTTGATTTATACCTATAGATTTAACTTTTTTAAATTTATTTAGTAGGCTATTTTAATTGTATTAATGGAGAGAAATAATGCATGATATGTATATTTGTCTACTAGCGTATATTTAGTCAATAATTGGTGTACTTTAAATGCCTGTTTACTGAGCATTATAATCACATCTTTACTTGTGTCATTTCTAAACATTTGTATTAGTCCATTTTTGTTAGAATGTCCAGTTCTCACATATTTTAATAATTTATTTAACACCAACTTTGTCAATTACTTAGTCATTTGCAGTGTGTGATATGAAATGAAAAATATTTAATAAATTTCGTATATTTTTGAATGCATACCATTATCTCAAAATATATTAGTATCCGTTTGTGCATTCTTGTGTGTGTTACTCAATCGCGTAAAACACTTTTTAATATTACATTAACTGTAATAATAGATGAGATCAGAGTTACCTAGATATTAAACTAAGAATTTTGAGTAAAAATATAACCTTAAAACGGTAAATTTTAACAAATATAAGTTATGCAGTGCCTGATCATCAGTGTAATGTTGATCAAAATACAAATTTACTAGTTATCTAACTTTTTCTGTACATAAAAAGACTGCTAAAAAATAAATTGGTTTTGATTGAGTAGGCCTTCTAGATACAATCAACTGCATTAAAAATATATTTGCCCGGATTGAAATAAAATTACCCTACGAATATTATTTGTTGACTAAAAAAGGCGTTCTAAGACCTTTAGCGTTTGCGTGTTCATAATGAAGCATCAATGCAAAATCAACTTCTGTTTCAAAATTACATAACGCCCTATTATTTATATCATCGCGAGTATGTTAACTGTCGCAAAAATATATGAATTCGTTTATCATTATGTCACAGAGAAATACTAGTTACTTCTCGTTAATTATAAACAATTCCATTTAAGTGCCGAAACATACTGTCATATAAAGCATATTCTGAAATGGAATATTTAATTGATTAACTAAGGTGAGTTTTGAATATTATTTTACTATGCTACGGTAATATTCCCACTATGTATGTATGTTTTTTAATACTTTTTTATTTATTTTCGTAATGGTGTGCGCAGCGCTGATAAGTTCTCGTAATACATAATTCATAATCTCTTTATTGCGTGTTTGACAATATGTAACATTGTATTGCAATAGTCAAATGCATCATAAAATATATCCTAACTACACATTCACTCACAGTCATACTTACATCTCAGCATTATCACGACACAATCACACAGACTTCGGATCCATGATTTTCAATCATCCCAACGGCTCGTCATGAATTCATCAAACTAGTATAAAACGCTTTAGACACCAACATGCGTCTGAGACGAGTTTTGAATTGATTGAGGTTGTTGGAGTTTTTTATATCCTCAGGGAGCTTGTTGATTAGTCTGACACCCACCTGCTGAGGGAGGTGTTGCGATAATGTCAGTCTGCGTTGAAGAGTTCGCAAGTTGTCCCTGCCTCTAGTTTCATATTGGTCCCTGCCACTTATCAAGGCACATCTCGATCTGCAGTACACGATCACCTCAAAAACGTAAAGGCAGGGCAATGTCATCAATCCCAGCTCCCCGAAAGATGCCCTGCACGACTCTCTATAATTCACTTTTAAAATTATCCTGACTGCTTTTTTTTGGAGCCTGAAAACCCGCTCCATTTTGTTTTTGGCACATCCTCCCCAGAGTCTTAATCCATACACAAGATGTGGATGAATTAGGCCGTAATAGGCCGTTTTTTAGAACCTCTAGGGTACAGAACTCTAGCACAGATGCTATCAACATGATCATTCCAGGTCAGTCCTCTGTCAAGGAACATCCCCAGAAACTTTGTGGAATCTGTATCCTCTAAAAGGGCATCATCCGCAAAAACAGAAGGTCGCAATCGCATGATCATGCTGACGAAGACAAAAAATTGATGACACTTGATTTTGAATGGTTTGTTGTCAAGTTCAATTCTGTGAAATATTGAATGCATGCGTTCAATCCCTCAAAAGATTTTATTTCCAGGTCTTGTTTTGAATTGCTTTTGAAAACAGAGAGTCGTGTCGTCAGCATATTGAACCAGTGCCCCAAGTTAGATCACTGAGTTCAATCTACAGACATAAATCAGGAAAAGGAGAGGTCCAAGGATAGATCCCTGAGGGACACCATGAGCCATTTTTATTTTGCTGGAAACGACGCTCGAGATCATCACACGCTGATCTCGATCTTTTAGATAAGACGTGAGCCATAAATGTGGGAGACCCCGGACGCCACATTTTTCTAAACTGTTGCAGCAGTGTCCCGTGATGCACGCAGTCAAAGGCTTTGGAAAGATCGAGGAATATGCTTAGCACATGTTCACGACCTTCCAGTCCATCGACAACATGGTCCAGAAGGCTATTCACCGCGTCAATTGTGGATTTGTTTTTTCGGAATCCAAATTGTTCTGGATTCAGAATTTTGTTTTTTTCTAGAAAGCTTTCCAGTCTTTCATAGAATAATTTTTTCAAAAATTTTGCTGAACACAGGAAGAATTGAGATTGGACGATAGTTGCTTGCGAGGCAAGGATCGTCTTTTTTGAAAATCGGAATGACTTTGGCAGTCTAGAAGATGGAAAATTTCCAGTTTCAAATGAGAAATTGATCAATTTTGTGAGCGGTCTCAAAATGTGCTTATAGCAACGTTTGAGTAGCCATACTGACATCCCATTGGCGTCACTGGTTTTTTTTGTTTTCAGCCTCTGTATGACATTTGCTACCTCCCCCTCCCACACAGGGGCCAGGGCCATGGATGCAACTGGATCACTGACTTCTCTTCCGTGTGACTGAGATTCTTTAAATGACGAGTTCATTGTAGCCACGGTAGAGAAGTATTTATTGAATTGGTTAGCCACTTGAAATTGATCTTCGTAAATTTTGTTTTCAATTTTGATTGCAATCGGTGGGAAGACTTTTTTGAATTTGTATCTCGAGAAAGGTTGTTAATAATTTTCCAAGCAGTTTTTGAGAAATTTTCACAATTACCTAAGGCTCTATTGACGTCATAGGCTTTGGCAGCTCGTATGACTTTTCTATAGATCCTGCGGTATGTTCTAAAGAAAGTTTTGAAATCTTCGTTTTCCCGAATAAAAATGTTGTGGTAGAATTTAAGCTTGTCTCGAGATATAAGAATTCCTTTAGTCAAACCAGCCATTTTTCCGTGGTTTTTGATTTTGTTTAGTTTTTTTAAACGGACAAGCAACATCCAAATAATAATTGAAACTATTACTGAAAGCTTGAAACCTGTCCTCAAAATTCTCAAAACTCATTTAAAAATGCCCAAGACTCGCGCTCCAGCAAATTTATTCAGTCGGCAAATGTTTTGAAAATTGACAGATCTTGCAATTTTATATTTTGGGTTTTGATTTTCCAGCTTGCATCCATGAACCAGGACCTCCTCTGCGCAAAGTGGTCAGAGATCGCAGTGTTTAAAACAGAGACCGTGGTGCCATGAATGTTGGTGATCACATTGTCGATGGCTGTGCTCGTCGTAGCGGTCACTCGTGTTGGTGAATTCACAGACCAAATTTAGGTTGAAGGAGTTCAGAATATCGCGCAGCCGCTGGGTGAGGGGGTCGGTGAGGTCCATTACATAATGTTGAGGTCGCCGATTATGAGAAACTTCATTGAGTTAGAAAAAATAAAATTCAAGAGCTGTTCTAGTTTTTCAAAAAAGGAGTTAATACAGCCATTGGGGGATCTGTACATCCCAATGACTGTTATTTAACCGAAATAATTGGAATTGATTTTGATGCCATCGGCTTCAAAATCCATGTCAGCACTGCAGTTAATTTTGAAAGGTTCAAATTTGGAAAATTCTTTCAAAAAGATTGCCCACACCACCCCCCTTTGAAGCTTGTTCGACAGAAATATTTTGTCAAAAAATAATTTGGAATTTTGAAAAGGTGGATTTGTTTCAGGGGAAAATCCGTGCTCAGAGACTATAAACACATCTGGTGTTTGCTCTTCGCACATTAAAGCCAATTCATCAATTTCGTTTGTTGCAATCTGAGCGTATGCATAATACATAATACACGTATGCAATACTAATAATTATGTGTTTTAATAAGAATACAGTTTTAAAAAATTTCTACATATATTTTGTGGGTAACTATGATTGTAACATGGAAAACCGACTAAAATAAATTTTTAACTGAGTATAATAGTTTTATGTCATTTCAGTTATAAGCGATGAAATGAATTTGGTTATTTATAAAAACACCAATATAATTATTAACGTTACCTTCTAAAAAACTAATATGACATCTAATCATAATAATCGATAGAGCCCTAAAACAAAACTGGTTAATAAGAAATAAATATTATAAAGTTATTTAAAAACAAAACAAGAATTTCTGATGTGTTGGAGAGTATTGCTTATTACATGGTAAACTGTATCTTTGCTTTTTTTCAATTAAATTGTAAATTCTTTGGAGTTAATCAAAAAAGGTTAATTTTACACCTTATTACTTTACGATAATACAAGAAAGCCTATCCTAATGCCTAGTAGGTTTTGTCATATCTATGAAATGTACATTTGGTAGTACGTGAGTTTTATTTTTTTTAATATTGCATTCTTAAGTGTTCCAAGAGCACACTTTTGCAGATTCGTGATATACACTATATGTTTTTTTTTACTATTCATTATTGCTGACTAATAACACGGAATAAACTGAAACAAGTTTTGAAAAAAGTAATGTGAAAAAATGTACCTATAGTTTTTCTTTGTTATAATCCTTTTTTTACAGATTAAGGAGTGAATGCTATAACTAGGGAGGTTTTTAATATATTAAATATAATAAAATAATTGTTAACACATTAAAAATTTAATGATATATTGCCACATTGCCACATATTGATTTAGCTTCCATGAAGCTGTAATATATCTTACTGAATATTTTATATTTTTAGAACGTTTTCGCATGTTTGCATGCAGGGTATATTAAATGTTATAGAAACATGTAGTTCGATTGTTGCCGACAATTCATTAACTGTAGTTGTCACGTTATGGTGTGAAGTTATAACAGCGCGCTGCTATTAACCTAAATATTAGAGATTACCAGAGAATAATTGTACACTCCGGGCGTTATGACATTAACTCCAACTGTATTAGTTTTATATGGTCTTGCTGTATACATTTATAGCTACAACTAAATACTTATTATAGTCAGTAAATATGTCTTAATAAAGATACATAAAAGTTATGGAATTAATTAAAAGTAACAGAAAGAGTACTAAAGTACTGTTACAATTCAATGCTATATAGATTTTAAAGTAATAAGTATAGTCATATTTACATAAGTCATTTTGTAATAAGCAGATAACCTTAAAGATAGTATGTCAGAAATTAATTTAACGATAGGCGATGCTGTTCTATATTGCTGTGAATCTTACAAATTATAAACGTAGTGGCAAATTCAATCTCAATCAAAAATATCAGTATGCAAATTGAAAGATTTCGCAACACCAATGACACTTATATAAAACATTCTGGAATGTTGATGAGTACTAAAATTCTGAAAATAATCCCTCGTTACACATTTTAAAGGGAGTAATCACTGCTTGTATATTCCACCGCTCATTATATTTACCTGGAATCATCACAGCTTATATTTTGTAGCAGCACAAACAGTTACTGTACAATATCTCATCACTGATAATATTATGAACCTGGAGTAAACGCTGCTCACTCTCTATGCAGTCAGTAATCACTGCTTAATCTATTTGCAATTATTAATAACGGTTTACTCCTTTACCAAGAAATAATTAGTGTCTACTCTCATTACCGAGTGTAATTACTGATTACATCTTAAACAAGCAGTAATTGCTGCTTATTATCTGTATATAGAGTAACCACTACTTATTTATTATATAGAGAATATTGATAATATAAAATTTTTCTACGGGAGTAATCAACGCTTAGATCTTATACATAGAATAATCACTATTTACATCTTGTTCAAATAGTAAACTCGTCTATTATCTTGTACCTAAATTTATTTATTTACACTCAATACAAAGATTAATTAGGGCTTACTATTATGACTAGAGTAATATTATTCTGTACTCGTGGAGTAATAACTACTTACAACCTTTTCCAAGGACAATACAAAGTTTACATTTTTCTACCTAGAGAAATCACTTATTACTGATTACTCTCTGTAATGACAAATAACAAGGAATAATATTGTAAACTACATATGACAAATGGAGTAATTGTTGCTTATTTTCTGCACAAGAGGTAAACACAGATTTGTTTATACCTGAAGTAATCGCTTTGCTTAATAATTACACATTTTATAATAACTGCTTGTACCATGTACAGGGTACAGTGTCTGGAATACAGTTATATTTAGTATCAACGGACATAAATTATGAGCTACGAACATTATAGTTGTACACAAAGCATCACTTAAAATTTTAATTTCACCTGACAACGTCGACCCCAACTGCTGTATTAATAGAAATACTGAGTCTATAGAGTTAGACGAGACAAAATCACTGCTCTTTAAAATTCACACTATGACTTTCTTGTAAATAATTTTGCAACCAACAATCCGTTTAACTATCTTTAAAATGATACTAACATACCTCTTCAAGTTGAGTGATCGTGTATACACCATTTGCTTCTGAACATCGAAGAAGACTAAGTCAAAATATCCAAACGATCTGTATCCTTGGCTCTATAGGCTATTCGTAATTATAATTGAATAAATATCCGTTTTTTCTAACCGGATGTTAATAATTACAGAAATTTATTTTTAACTTGTTATTCACGGCTCCGCACACAATGTGATAGGTTTTACTTGTGTATGAAAACCTCTGGTTCGTATTAATTATATTTACAACGACAATGTTGACATAACATTTTGTAAAAGAGTGTAAATATACACATCGTGTTGTTTGTGGCCATTGTATTTACTCCTGGTCTTGGTTGAAGTAATTAAACGTGTCGTGTTGTGTCATAAAACAATGTTTTCACACAGTCGTTGATTACGTTTTAACAGGCTCTTTTAATTTATAAACATTTGTTTCCTGTAATGAAATTTAGAAAACCAAAATGGGGGACGTAACCTGAGTGATATGTTTGTAGTAAGAATAGACTTATATGTTAACCATTTATCCTAAGAATATCAATGTAAAATTGTAATACTTCGATCCAGTAGATTTTACGTACGTAACGAACTATACTAACATATCTAAACATTGACACCCAGACGAACATCATTAGATGTTCAAATAATAGTTTTTTTAGGGATAGGCAGGAAAAAATGGAATTACGCACCGCATTTGGCCAGCCTGTAGTATGGGACTCCCCTAAAAAACGGGTTTACCCACTAAAATACCTGTTCTACTATAAATAGAAACCTAGGATTCTAACCTAGGATTGTTTATCACGTTACGTCAGGCTAGGCCTAATTTTGGTCCGTGGGGCTCACTCCTTATCCAGCCGCTCGGTCAAGGGATCTGGGCCACTTCGCGGTCCAGATGGGGTTTCTTTTCCAGGAGGAGGCCCCCGGACAAACTATGAAAAACAATCCCACTTCACGTTATCATCCATAATCTTTTCGCAGACCGTCTCCACAGAAAAAACACCGAGTTTTCTTGTGTCCAGGCAGGGCCTTTCCCATCGCGGACAGCGGAAGAACTAAGTGTGTTCCACGTCTTTAATATCATAGTAAATGTATATGATCTCATAATAATACATTTATTTATTTTACATATTTTTTATACATTTATATTTATTTACGTAAAATTTAGGAAATAAAATAGTATACATTCTTACATCACTTTAGCTACCAATGACGTAGTGGTCATCGAGACGTTTTGTCATTGAAAACGCGGTTTGGAGTTATAAATTAATTATTTGATGCGTATTATCCGGATAAAAGCATAGAAAAAAATGCATCGTTACAAAAAGGGAGCATTCCCGAAGAAAAAGTTCAAAATTTACGTAATTTCTGTATAGTGAAGTGAAAATATATACAAATAATGTAAAACACAGTATTAGAAAAAGTATAAAAGATTTATATATCATATTTATTTCTCTCTCGGTTCTTGCTATAAATTTATCGAGATATATGTAATTGATATCACTGAGGATCATTGAATGTATAGAAAGTGGTATGCTTCCTATGTCAATCTTTTTATGAAGAGCAGTTGTTGGAGAAACCTGAGATGATTGATATACCTGAATCAAGCAAGAAATGTTGCCCCATACAGTTTACGCTGTCCAGTTTTACATCAAAGAACTGAAATATCTCTCAGACTTTTGGGTGCACAATTGTATTTTTGCGTTCGATTTTAAAAGGTAAATTTAATATCTTTAGATCTGTGCTTGTGTACTTAGGTGGGTTTTATTGATACAATAATGAAAATTGTATATTTTACCCCAATAGCTGTGTAAAATAAAAAATAAAAATTAACTCCAAACTATATTTTGTTCTACAAAAATTTATTTCATTGAGACCCAGATTTTAGAAAGGTCATAGTATGCACTTCCATCAATAAAAAAATTTCCAAAATATATTTGAAATTATTGTTGAGAAATATTAATAGGATGGGTGTTATGAAACACTTGAGAGGCTGAAAGAAATCATATCAATTTCTCTGTCTAGCCGGAATATTTATCGAAAAACGAACAAACTGGTAGACTATAGTTATTGGATTTGATTGACCGTTACACAAAATTTAGAAACTAACTGAGTATAAAAATTATATATATATATATATATATATATATATAAATATATTATATATATATATATATAATTTTTTATCCAGTTCGTTTCAAAATTATACAATGATATAATTGTTGGGGTATGGCAACCGGTTAATTTTATATCTATTTAAACATAGTACATTTTTCTTATATTAAAAATTATAAACAGAAAACCTTTCATGAACACTTTTAACTCATTTGTAGACACAGATGTACATTCACATCAGGCAATTGGTGTACATTTTCGGCAGGAATGTTTAAGCCAAATTCTAAATTCGGTTGATACCCTTCCAAGTTGATACACTTGAATCTATGTTATTCATTGAGTAATGAATTGCATTCATCGTTTTTTTTAAACTGCATATAATCGGTATCTGTTGACCTTTGATTTGAGGAAACCCAAAATAAAAAGTCAGTTGTTCGTCAAGACCATAACTCATCACGAATTATTGCAATGTAAAACTTAAGGGAAACAGGGATGAAAGAATAATTGCTGATAAATACTTTTGTGTTCGCTCAGTGATGATACGGTATGAGTCTATGAACCGAATTTTACCCTCCTTCCCTCCCGATATTAACCCATCTAATAAGTAATTAATGAATCTATATGCCCGTTTGAATGTTTGAGTAATTACTCTTTAATTCAACGAATTTCTCAAACATTGTTTAGCTTTATTTTTTATATACCTCTATGTTGCCTTACACGCACACATTTAAATAAAATGGATGTAGCATTGTTTATTTTGAAAAAATTAACCTTTTTTGTATGTAGAACTTATGCATAAAATTATGATCACTGTCACCAGACGGTCGTTTCATTATTCAGTTACAAACAAATTAAGAATTCAGGTAAAATTAAACCAACAAAAATTCCATGTTATTTAAAAATAACCTAGTATTTAATGTTAGTTAAAAAATGTTTTTTTTTTCTAAAAAAGTTTCATTTTAAAATGAGTTATAAAAATATGAAATGAAACAAAATCAATACAAATGTCTAAAAAAATGAACGCAGAAAAAAATACTTCGAATTCTAATATTCGTGTCAGGGTTAATCCAGAGAAAGCGTTTTATCTTTGACGAAACCTGTTTGTAGGCGTAGGAAAGTGATGTGAGTGAATAAATGGGTCTTATAAATATTCTCTTTGAGCTGGAAGTTGCTTTATTTCTTACTGTAAATAAGCGTTTTAAGGTGTTTGATTAAGATTTAAATTAAATATCCTAAACAAGAGCATGGTGTATATCCACATATACGAATTGATTCATGATTAAAATCTTTATATTTTGTGCATTACATTTTGAGTATATACTAATTATATTCTGAGTAGCAATATAAAAATGTATTTATTAAATAAGTAAAATAGATATCTAGTAATTTACACCTGTTGAACAAAAATTGAATCTCTTTAAATGAAAAAGGCGTTGAAAAATTGTTCTGTTTAGTATTTCATAATTTTGATATACGAGTACTGGAAATTACGTCACTGTTGCATTAGAAGTATAATATTGGAAATGGTACAACTTTAAACTATAAAATATTAATATAATTCAAATGGAGTTTTAGGCTTTTCGTAAATTTACACTTTTTCGATGATAATTAACAGACTTTCTCCAGGGTTGGATGAATGTCTAACTAGGAGCATAGTACTAACGGAATATTGCTCAGCTCGGGCTAGGTATGACTCAAAAAGGTATCTTAAGGCCGTTTTATCGACAAAGATTATTTCTGAACATTTTATATCATGAGTGAGGATTGTGCCAAATATATTTGGCACTAACCTAAACAAATTATTTTAATTATCTCAAGTGTGATAGTGCAAACTGTTTTATTTTACACTTGACCGATTTTCACTTGCTAGTACAGCAATCCTTAAAGGCCAATACAATATTAATCTAGTAAGGACTCTAAATATGTCCTTCTATTACTTCAACGAGTCTGAAAGGTGATCAAACCCAAATTCCAGCTTTGATCAAATATATGGACTAAGGTTATGGACGGTACATGACTGGCATTTCAGCAAACAGGGACATTACGCTCAGGTCTAGAATTGTCCTTATTTCACATTTAACGTCAATATATTTTGTATAACATAATGAAACACAAATTAAGTAATTATAATTTTGTCAAAAAAAATAAGCACCAAAGTGAACTTTTATGACAAATAGCTCTCAAACCATCTTCTACAAGGTTAAAAACATTTAAAAATAAACATTTTATTTTTTATAAATATAATTTAAACTACTATGTTATAATTATATATATTACATAACGGATTTAACCCATTAGAATAAAATGCTTTAAAAAGTGGTGGTATAGAATTTCATACTTCAACAACCTCAATTATAAAGGATTGGGTGTATTGAAAAAGTAATTGCCCGAACTTATTCAGTGTAACTGTACGATGTTTTACCTATACATTATTGTCAGCACTACACTGCACCGTAATCACCTAGTGGGGTTAAAAACCTATTTTGTTCATTGTTGTGTACGTTTCTATCCATATTTTTAAGCAATGCCCTTTTCCTGTTAATTTAGCACTTTGAACGTCAATGAGTTATAACAGATTATCATTCCAATTTATCTATATCAAAAGTTTATATTGTTTTTAATATCCATTCTTTGGCTAAGGATTAACTTATTTCTGTTCATTATTTAATTATTTATTATTCTTCATTATTTCATTTATTTTGTTAACGTATGTATTCAAACGTAAACTCTATATTATAAATTGCACTTAGTCCTGTAAGAACCTTTTGCGATGCTTCCGGAGTGACATTATATTCAGGATGGGTAAGGTTAGGGAGTAGGGGCCGCCTCCTATCGAGATCCATTAGTAAGAATTAGGGCACTACATCTCAAAGTCATGTCCCCCCGGAAGAAGGGGGAGGCCAGTTCTGAAACCAGCCTCTCCAGTCAAAACAGGCAGGAGGTCGCCATACCCCTTGGGGAGGTTAGCAAAGAACCTCTGAGGTTAGGGAAACAAACCCCACCAACTCCAACCGTCATCTCTCACAGTAGGCTAGACCTATTGGAGTTTGCCCATGTAACCCCAGAATTTCGGACATTTGCGGTTAGTGATATATCGCCTCCTGGGCATCCAGGTTGAAGTGACACATTGGTTTTTGCTGTGCCCAGTGGTGGGTTCAACTGGAAGGTATAAACCAGCCAGAATTTGATCCCTACTGGGTACAACTATTTAATTAATTGGGATTAATTAATACTTACTTATTGCGACTGGAGAAGTAACCAACTTACATCCTGTACAAGGACAATACACATTTTACTTGTTGTACTTAGAGTAATCGCTGCTTACTATCTGTAAAGGAAGTAATCCCTGTTTATGTTTATCACTGTATACTTTTTATACAGGGAGTAATTATAAATTACATCTTAAAAATGGAGTAATCGCTGATTATTGTTTGCACAGAAGGTTAACACGGACTATATTATTGTACTTGAAGTAATCGCTCTGCTTATTAAACTATACATTTAGTACTCACTGTTTATATCCTTTACAGTGTATAAACAATGGAATTACATTAATATTTAGTATCAATGAACATCAATTATGAGCTATTTACAATCAAGTTTTAGGCCAAAGCACTAATTCAAATTTAAATTTATTTCAACCACGTCGACCTCTACTGCCGTAATAGATGATACTCAGTTAGTTGAGTAAAACTTGAATAGCTAACACAAAATTGTCAAAACTACTGGTATTTTTATTCACACTCTAACCAGCCTTGTATATACTTATATACAATTTACATACATTTCGAAACAAAAACATGTGTTTAACTATCTTACAATTATAATAATATTCCTAAAAAAATTGATAACTCGTTTATGCTACCATTGCTGAACAAGGTGGAAGAAAGTTAAGTCATAATATTCAGTCTTCTATTTCCCTGGAAACTCTCGATTTATATCTAATGGTTAAAAATGAAAAAATATCTTTTTTACTAGCCATATGTAAAATAATTATAGACTTTTGCACACAATTCTGCATACACGTGACGTTGTGTGGGGTCGTTTTTTTTTCACTTTAGTTTTTGTAGAAATAAATAAACGTATTGTGTGGTGCCATAGAACAATGTTTGCACACAGCAGTTCATTACGTTTAACAGGTTCTTTCAACCAAGAATATTTGTTTTGTTTTAAATAAATT
>NW_025778220.1:0-34963 GCF_021130785.1 Homalodisca vitripennis
TGTATACTAACAGACGCATCAAACAACCACCGTGAAGTTAGCGTCACTTTATCGTCCGTTTGTATTCCGTGCAACAATGTTGCAGTCAACAATCTGAAGGCGCTAACAAACATTCAAAATCTAAAATAATAGTATAAAACGAATTAGTAAAATACAGACTTTTCACAAAATCTACACAGTTTTTCGTATTTATTATTTACCACAAAGAATTCCCGATAAATTTATAATAAATAAAAAACCCAAATATAATAACTAAAATGTAAAAATGTATCCTTAAAAGGGCGTTCTCAACTTAAAAACCACTCCTGAGACTAAACCAAACAAGTGCCCGCAATGAAACTTTGTACACAGATGCTCTGTAAGCTGAAATTAAATATACCAACGTCAAAAAGATGGTGTCGGCCGTCAGAGGTCCTATCGTCTAAATTAAATGCACCGTTGGACGGGCGTTCTCGTATAAAAAGCCACTCCTGAGGACTAAACCAAACAAGTGCCCGTAATGAAAATTTGTACACAGGTGCCCTGTATGCTGAACTTTAATATACCAAACGTGAAAAAGGTGGTGTCGGCCGTCAGAGGTCCTATCGTCTAAATTAAATGCACCGTTGGACGGGCGTTCTCCTATAAAAGTCACTCCTGAGACTAAACCAAAGAAGTGCCCGCAATGAAAATTTGTACACAGGTGCCCTGTATGCTGAACTTTAATATACCAAGGTCAAAAAGGTGGTGTCGGCCGTCAGAGGTCCTATCGTCTAAATTAAATGCACCGTTGGACGGGCGTTCTCGTATAAAAACCACTCCTGAGACTAAACCAAACAAGTGCTCGCAATGAAAATTTGTACACAGGTGCCCTGTATGCTGAACTTTAATATACCAACGTCAAAAAGGTGATGTCGGCCGTCAGAGGTCCTATCGTCTAAATTAAATGCACTCGTTGGACGGGCGTTCTCGTATAAAAGTCACTCCTAAAACTTAACCAAACAAGTGCCCGTAATGAAAATTTGTACACAGGTGCCCTGTATGCTGAACTTTAATATACCAACGTCAAAAAGGTGGTGTCGGCCGTCAGAGGTGCTATCGTCTAAATTAAATGCACCGTTGGACGGGCGTTCTCGTATAAAAGTCACTCCTGAGACTAAACCAAAGAAGTGCCCGCAATGAAAATTTGTACACAGGTGCCCTGTATGCTGAACTTTAATATACCAAGGTCAAAAAGGTGGTGTCGGCCGTCAGAGGTCCTATCGTCTAAATTAAATGCACCGTTGGACGGGCGTTCTCGTATGAAAGTCACTCCTGAGACTAAACCAAACAAGTGCCCGCAATGAAAATTTGTACACAGGTGCCCTTTATGGTGTACTTTAATATACAAACGTCAAAAAGGTGGTGTCGGCCGTCAGAGGTCCTATCGTCTAAATTAAATGCACCGTTGGACGGGCGTTCTGGTATAAAAGTGTTTCCTGAGACTAAACCAAACAAGTACTCGCAATGAAAATTTGTACACAGGTGCCCTGTATGCTGAACTTTAATATACCAACGTCAAAAAGGTGGTGTCGGCCGTCAGAGGTCCTATCGTATAAATTAAATGCACCGTTGGACGGGCGTTCTCGTATAAAAGTCACTCCTAAAACTTAACCAAACAAGTGCCCGTAATGAAAATTTGTACACAGGTGCCCTGTATTCTGAACTTTAATATACCAACGTCAAAAAGGTGGTGTCGGCCGTCAGAGGTCCTATCGTCTAAATTAAATGCACCGTTGGACGGGCGTTCTCGTATAACAGTTACTCCTGAGACTAAACCAAACAAGTGCCCGCAATGAAAATTTGTACACAAGTGCCCTGTATGCTGAACTTTAATATACCAACGTCAAAAAAGGTGGTGTCGGCCGTCAGAGGTCCTATCGTCTAAATTAAATGCACCGTTGGACGGGCGTTCTCGTATAAAAGCCACTCCTGAGACTAAACCAAACAAGTGCCCGTAAAGAAAATTTATACACAGGTGCCTCTGTATGCTGAACTTTAATATACCAACGTCAAAAAGTGTGGTGTGTCGGCCGTCAGAGGTCCTATCGTATAAATTAAATGCACCGTTGGACGTGCGTTCTCGTATAAAAGTCACTCCTGAGACTAAACCAAAGAAGTGCCCGCAATGAAAATTTGTACACAGGTGCCCTGTATGCTGAACTTTAATATACCAACGCCAAAAAGGTGGTCTCGGCCGTCAGAGGTGCTATCGTCTAAATTAAATGCACCGTTGGACGGGCGTTCTCGTATAAAAGTCACTCCTGAGACTAAACCAAACAAGTGCCCGCAATGAAAATTTGTACACAGGTGCCCTGTATGCTGAACTTTAATATACCAACGTGTCAAAAAGGTGGTGTCGGCCGTCAGAGGTGCTATCGTCTAAATTAAATGCACCGTTGGACGGGCGTTCTCGTATAAGTCACTCCTGAGACTTAACCAAACAAGTGCCCGCAATGAAAATTTGTACACAGGTGCCCTGTATGCTGAACTTTAATATACCAACGTCAAAAAGGTGGTGTTGGCCGTCAGAGGTGCTATCGTCTAAATTAAATGCACCGTTGGACGGGCGTTTTCGTATAAAAGTCACTCCTGAGGACTAAACCAAACAAGTGCCCGCAATGAAAATTTGTACACAGGTGCCCTGTATGCTGAACTTTAATATACCAACGTCAAAAAAAGGTGGTGTTCGGCCGTCAGAGGTGCTATCGTCTAAATTAAATGCACCGTTGGACGGGTGTTCTCGTATAAAAGTCACTCCTGAGACTAAACCAAACAAGTGCCCGCAATGAAAATTTGTACACAGGTGCCCTGTATGCTGAACTTTAATATACCAACGTGAAAAAGGTGGTGTGTCGGCCGACAGAGGTCCTATCGTCTAAATTAAATTCACCGTTGGACGGGCGTTCTCGTATAAAAGTCACTCCTGAGACTAAACCAAAGAAGTGCCCGCAATGAAAATTTGTACACAGGTGCCCTGTATGCTAAACTTTAATATACCAACGTCAAAAAGGTGGTGTCGGCCGTCAGAGGTGCTATCGTCTAAATTTAAATGCACCGTTGGACGGGCGTTCTCGTATAAGTCACTCCTGAGACTTAACCAAACAAGTGCCCGCAATGAAAATTTGTACACAGGTGCCCTGTATGCTGAACTTTAATATACCAACGTCAAAAAGGTGGTGTTGGCCGTCAGAGGTGCTATCGTCTAAATTAAATGCACCGTTGGACGGGAGTTTTCGTATAAAAGTCACTCCTGAGACTAAACCAAACAAGTGCCTGCAATGAAAATTTGTACACAGGTGCCCTTTATGGTGTACTTTAATATACAAACGTCAAAAAGGTGGTGTCGGCCGTCAGAGGTCCTATCGTCTAAATTAAATGCACCGTTGGACGGGCGTTCTGGTATAAAAGTGTTTCCTGAGACTAAACCAAACAAGTGCTCGCAATGAAAATTTGTACACAGGTGCCCTATATGCTGAACTTTAATATACCAACGTCAAAAAGGTGATGTCGGCCGTCAGAGGTCCTATCGTCTAAATTAAAATGCACCGTTGGACGGGCGTTCTCGTATAAAAGTCACTCCTAAAACTTAACCAAACAAGTGCCCGTAATGAAAAATTTGTACACAGGTGCCCTGTATGCTGAACTTTAATATACCAACGTCAAAAAAGGTGGTGTCGGCCGTCAGAGGTGCTATCGTCTAAATTAAATGCACCGTTGGACGGGCGTTCTCGTATAAAAGTCACTCCTGAGACTTAACCAAACAAGTGCCACAATGAAAAATTTGTACACAGGTGCCCTGTATGCTGAACTTTAATATACCAACGTGAAAAAGGTGGTTGTCGGCCGTCAGAGGTCCAATCGTCTAAATTAAATGCACCGTTGGACGGGCGTTCTCGTATAAAAGTCACTCCTGAGACTAAACCAAAGAAGTGCCCGCAATGAAAATTTGTACACAGGTGCTCTGTAAGCTGAACTTTAATATACCAACGTCAAAAAGGTGGTGTCGGCCGTCAGAGGTCCTATCGTCTTAATTAAATGCACCGTTGGACGGGCGTTCTCGTATTGAAAGTAAATAAAAATAAATCAAGTGTGTTTTGTTAATAAATGGATTATTTATCTCAGTAAGTGCTGATTATATTCAACTGCAGTGCTACAAGCTTTTTAGGAGTTTTACAAGCATGTATTGAAAGTAAATAAAAATAAATCAAGTGTGTTTTGTTACTAAATGGATTATTTATCTCAGTAAGTGCTGATTATATTCAACTGCAGTGCTACAAGCTTTTTAGGAGTTTTACAAGCATGTATTGGAAAGTAAATAAAAATAAATCAAGAGTGTTTTGTTACTAAATGGATTATTTATCCTCAGTAAGTGCTGATTATATTCAACTGCAGTGCTACAAGCTTTTTAGGAGTTTTACAAGCATGTATTGAAAGTAAATAAAAATAAATCAAGAGTGTTTTGTTACTAAATGGATTATTTATCCCAGTTAGTGCTGATTATATTCAACTGCAGTGCTACAAGCTTTTTAGGAGTTTTACAAGCATGTATTGAAAGTAAATAAAAATAAATCAAGAGTGTTTTTGTTACTAAATGGATTATTTATCCCAGTTAGTGCTGATTATATTCAACTGCAGTGCTACAAGCTTTTTAGGAGTTTTACAAGCATGTATTGAAAGTAAATAAAAATAAATCAAGAGTGTTTTGTTACTAAATGGATTATTTATCCCAGTTAGTGCTGATTATATTCAACTGCAGTGCTACAAGCTTTTTAGGAGTTTTACAAGCATGTATTGAAAGTAAATAAAAATAAATCAAGAGTGTTTTGTTACTAAATGGATTATTTATCCCAGTTAGTGCTGATTATATTCAACTGCAGTGCTACAAGCTTTTTAGGTGTTTTACTAGCATGTATTGAAAGTAAATAAAAATTAATATATTATATATAATTATTCACTTTATTATAAGTAAAGTGCATTATAATATACATATTTTTTCAGCAAATGCTACAGAATAAGGAAATAATAATTACAATTACTAATTGTTGCCTGTTGAAAAGTTAACGGTTTTAATTTTTTGTTAATATCTTTTACATTTAGTATAGCCCTTACTAAACTCACTCAAATAAAATTACAGCATAAAGACAAATTTATTACAGATAAAAAAAATATATACAACTTGGTCATTAGTTTTTAGCAAAAAACAGGATCAAAAAAGTGTGTTGTTTGCTTTTCCTAAAACTCTGGCATATTTGAACAATTATTTTAACAGATGAGTTTTATAGCAACCAAAAAGAATCGTTGGTATATTTAGGTATATTTTCATGATTTAAAAAGCTAAAAATCTTTAACACCAAAAAAATAACTTGCGTAAAGAGTGACTCCCATAAGAAACATTGATTCCAGCTGACGATATGCATATATAAAATTATCTGTAGTCTAGCCACACTCTAGTTAAGATGGTATTAAAATTCAAAATAATCTTTATTTATAGATTGTACATCAATACAAAGAATGATATCATATGTCAAATGCTAATCTAAAAGAACTAAATATACTACACATTAATAAGACAGCATTTAATTTTGTCCGAAAATTATTTGCATTGGAACAAGGTGAACGGTAGACACCAGCGAGTACAAACTGGAAAGAGTCCAATTTACATTCAGCCAGACAACATTCAAATTCTTTTTCAGTATTAAGACTATTAATTGAAAGTGTATTTAATCCTTCAACCGTTACATTGTACTTTGATAATATGATAACTCCACTACTACTATAATCCTTTTGTGAAAAAATTATCTTAAATAGTATCTAGAAATATTGAGCCGTTCTAATTCAATACTTGTCATTTTGTGTTCTCAAAGGACAACTATATCAGGGTTAATTTCTTGGAGTGTCACTTCTAATGCTTCAATTCTAGTTGGTAAATTCTGGATATTTTGATGGAATATTTTCAAAAAAGAACTTTTTTCAACTTTGGCTTGCTCTTTGGCTTATGCTGTATGTTGTGATACTGGTTCCCCTTGGTTTGTTGGTTATTTGCATGTTGTATTTTTATGTAATTTTATATGTGTTTGTAAATGTTATTAGTCATATCTCTCTACTGTGTATAATTGAGTGTAGAGTGTGTAGTTTCTTTAAAATGTGACACCCTGAAAGAAAGTTTTTAAACTAGCTGTGACTTTTGAGTTTTGGATACAATTAAAGTTGAATAGCATACTGGTGAATTGTCATTTTCTAGCTTCCTAATGAAGTATTCTTGATCCTCCAATATTTGGTGGATAACTATAGAACTTATTTTATGAAAGTACATATACTATGAAATTAATCATAATGTTTACAGGCTATACAATTCTGTCTACTGGAGACATTGTCAATACTAAATGTAACTTTTAAACTGTTTTCTGTGTAGGCACCCAGTTTGGTACCGTGGTCACGCTGTTCGTAGCCGGGTATCTGACTGCAGGTCCATGGGGTTGGCCCAGTATCTTTTACAGAACTGGACTGTGTGGTGTGTTGTGGGCAGTGGCCTGGCTATTTTTAGGTGCCAATTCCCCGGACACCCATCCTTCCATCAGTGACAGCGAGCGGGAATACATCAAGGCAGCCTTTGTTAGCAGCTCAGATCAAAGCAGTGTAAGTAATTCAAATATATTTTTTCTGTCTACTTAAAGCTCAATATGTACATAAAGTATCGCCAAATTATTCTCTACACTATTACCCTGTTGTCAGTTTGGGAAATCCAAAACTGAAGAACATGTGCATCAGTGACAAATTTGGTCGCCCAGATTTGTTTTTGCTATACCCAGTATAGATTCTACTGGCAGGCAAGCTAGGAGTGTACCCTACTGGGGTATCACGTTGGGTTTAGTAAAAGACAAAGCTACATGCAGACCAAAAGTCCAAGAGGTTACATAGCCCAAGGTCCTTCTCATGAAAGGCTGAATGGAAGACCACACATGTTATGTCAAGGCAACAAAAGGGCTCAAGACAATATTTATTTTGCAAGGAGAATGGAGTAAACAAAAGGAACCATCTACAAGTACTGGACAGTGACTCCACCGTCCCAAACTAGTGATTGCTTTGAGGCTAACAACACCCAGCTCAATTTCTAGAATTTGCTTTTCTAGAAATGATGCTGTACCATTCACATTGCTATTATTAACTGTAACATGTATGGGGGCTATTTGGAAAGTATCCTATGTTCGATGATTACTCCTTATCTACAACCGCTGTTGTTGTCAGATTCAGCATTTACTATCTTTATATACTTCTACTTGCTCTGAGAATAGCTTCCATTCATACCTTTAATAAATTGGTTGTTAGTCAGTGTTCAGTCTGCAGTTTCTCTAGCCTTCATCAGATTTAAAAAAACAAGATGGAACTTGAAGATTAGCATGTTTTGGTTCAAACCCAGGAGGATGTGTGCATAGACCAGTCAAATGACCTAGCAAGCCTTTCAGGGGAAAGGCATGACTCCAACTTCCATAAATTACTGGATCATCCATTTAAAAAATGCCCGTGTTTTGGTTGAAAGTGATCTACCAGCTACGTTCTGGTCAACCTTCCTTAACGCTAACCCACAAAATAATCAAACGTGTGAGGTTTGTGATAAAACCGGACAATCGCTTAGCAGTGCATGATATGGAGGAAGATTGGGATGTATGAGATCCTGAATTCTGTCTGAGGAATTACGTTTGAAATGAGTGAATGTAAATTTCATCCCAAAATTGCTCATAAAAAAAAGGAAATTGCACAAGACATGTATGAAACCATAACAAATGACTCTGACATCTAACTGTTCCTGAAATTGAAGGCAGAACTTGTAAAATCCCGAGGGTAGATTTTACAACTTATTTTTCAAAGTGAAAGGTTCGTTTGAAGAAGTGCATTATGTCTAATGGAAATTACTTTGAGGAAGACTAAAGTTTGGTTGTGATTGGTAAGCTAGTTTTCTGAGATATCAGACTTGTCAACTTGTGTCCCCCATTTTCCCACACGGTAACTTGCTAATATTGTGTTTTTCATTTATCATGATAAGCTTATAGATTTTTTCCTTTATAAACACTACGTACACCACATTCTGATCTAATTTAATGGCATAACTCATCCTAACCCAAGCTGGCTTAGCTATTGTTATCAATAAAATTTAGGTTAGGTAGTGTCTATAAAATTCAAAAGTGGTAGTCTATACATATAACAGAAAATATCCATGCTTTTTACAAGCACTAGACTTACTAATTTTGTACATGTGTGCCACAGGAAATAACAACAAAGGCTGCTTGGCGTTTCTTACAAAACTTTTGCAATTTATTTGCACAGTATAGCTAATGATCTCTAATATAGAACAATTTATTGAACAAATTTAAATCAAAGCTTTTTTCCTGGCTTTCAGCTTTGCAAACTTGTTTATAATGTCAGAAAAGTCTGTACCAAAAGTTAAGTTGTTTTCACAACACAACAATATTAGAGAATTTAGTTTCTCTTGTAAAATAGTTTTTCTCTTCACATTCTTGACACAGGGTTAACAGAAAACCCTCTTTCTGCAGTCCAGTTAGTGATGGGTAAAAATCCTGAAGGACACTTCAAGATTGGAAAATCTAGTTTACAGATAATTTTTTGAAATACAATCATATAACATCATCAATATGATAAAAAAAGCTGTTTGAACGTTTAATATATGTATATCAGTCCCTTGGACGCAACCCTCATATTATAAATAACTTATACTAAATAGTAAATTAGTTTAATTAAATTAACCGATTTTAGTTTTTTCTATCTGAAACTGTTTTAAATTTAGCATGCGACGCTAGATTCTTTGATAACCTTATATTATAATGTAAACAAAAATGCTGTATAAGTTCATAATAATAAATATATTAAATATAATAATAATTATGTATTCAAATGATTGAAAGGCCAAAAATTTTTAAAACTTCTGTAAAAAATATTTAGAATCTGTTTATTTTGTAGAAGTTGTAAATATTGTTGATTTTTTGTGAGTGGGTAATGTATTGATGTGGACATCACTCAATCTTTTTGTCATTAAATCAAAGACAAAAATTGTTATCTTTCACAAATAAATTAATCACTTCAAATTTCCAAGGACTCAACCTTTAAAAAAAACCCATCGTGACAATATTAATTAATGATTGAAGTCGACTGTTTTAAGAGTTGTTTATTTTCTTGAAGATGTGTTTTACAATTTACACAGTTTTACCATACATGAACTTATTTGTTTAAAAAAACATTTGTAAATTTGTCACTTTTTCAAACACTGATCACTAAATACTGTCCATTTAATACGTAATTTAAGTAAACTAGTAATCATTATTAATGGATAGGAGAATTATCAGGCTTACCTTGAAAACTTTCTTCTCGGGTTCACTGATTTGAAAGGAACATATGGATCTAACTATTGATACTATATTTGAGTAGTATGTTATAGTACTATACCTTGTACGAATAATATTACAAACAATACTTTACCTAATACAGATATATAGTACTAAATTGTAGCATCAACAGTGTCCAGAAAAAGTAAATTGGCTACCCTACTACCTACCTTGATTCTGAAACTTAAACTGAACTGGTTGAGATAGATTGCTGTGCAATGAAACATTTCTAAATATGTCTTTATGTGTTTCTTCCAAATCAGTGGCCCCAGAAGGATATTTTTAAGGTAAGTCTGATGATTTTCTTATCCATTACTAATATTCATTGGTTTTCAACCCTAATAATTCAGTCCTAGACTAATAATAATTAAGTGAAGTTTTGACTTTATAAGCATATTATGTTCACCCATTATCTGATCAGACCATATTCCATTGATGAAAAAATATATTTCTTACCAACCTATAACGACTTGGATTGTTGATCTTAATATTCCATCAAAACGAGTAATAAGCCACAGGTTTTAAGTTCTTATTGTTATCTTCTTGCAATAAGCAAGCTCCTATTGCCCTGTCACTCGCATCACACTGCAAGGTGAACTCTTTATTAAAGTCAGGAACAGCTAACACAGGGGGATTAGATATCTTATTCTTTAACTGTACAAACGATTTTTCACACTCTTCTTCGGTCCACCGGAAGACTGCACATTTCTTCCTCATAGCGTTCAGAGGAGCCGCTATGTCCGCATAGTTTTCAATAAATTTAGAAAAATAGGACGTCATTCCTATAAACCGCGCAATGTCCTTTTTGTTTTTAGGTCTCCTACACTGTTGAATATTTACAGTTCTTTCTGGGTCAATTTTCAATTTATTTTCACTCACAATGTGTCCCAGAAAATTTATTTCCTTGTAACAAAATTTAACTTTATTAACATTTGCTGTCAGGTTATGGTTCCTCAAACAGCGTAAAACTTCCCTTAAGTGGGCATAATGTTCATTTAAACCCTTAGAGTATACTATAATATCATCTAAGTATGTTAAAACACATTTAAATTTTAAGTGTCCAAGCACTGAATTTAAATAAGCAGTTAAAACGCCACTGCCCACAAGAAGTCCAAATGGCAGTCTTTTAAATTTATAACTACCGAATGGCACAGAGAAAGTTGTCAAATTTTGGCTTTCATCAGCTAATCTAATTTGATGATAAGCTTTTGATAAGTCTATGATGCTGAAATAGCGGGTGACCACTTAAATGCGGGTATAAAGAATGGAGATCCCCAATTGGAAAATTTACAGCCTCAATCTTATTATTTAATTCCTTATAATTTATCACCAACCTTTCTTTTCCCGGTTCCTTTCCCACCAAAAAGGCCGGACTGGAGTACTCACTTAGGCTTGGCTCGATAACATCATGTTCTTGTAGCTCACCGATGATTTCCTTCATTCTCACCATCTTCAGAGGGTTAAGTGGATAAGGCCGCAGTTTGACTATACCATCATCCTTTAATTGGATCTTGTACTCGAAATCAAGAGTTTTCCCCAGACGTTCAGAAAAAACTTCAGGAAACTCTTCAATGATTTCTAAAACTTGCTGTGTAGCTTCGGAACTCCCTATCTTATAATTATGATTTATATTTAACACATTAGAACTAGTGTTTTGAATTAAATGCACTGACTTGTTCAAGTTAAAATCGAATCTACACACATTGTTTTTTTAAATCAATTAACAACCCAGTTGATTTAATGAAATTAGCCCCTAAAATTCCACATTGTGATAAGTTATTAATTACTACTAGATTAACCTTCCAGGATAAGTTGTCAATTTTAATTTTAAGATTTAATTCTCCTAGTACATTTAATTTTTGGTTTCCAGCACTAACACATTGTACCTTAGATTCTAACAATTTGTTAACTAAATTCGCTTCCCTTAAATGATTATAAAGTTTCGCACTGATTAAACTTAGTGTACTTCCAGTGTCTAACAAAAATTTCACATTAACTTTGTTTTCTATATTTACTAGTACACTTGGCAAGGTACTTTGGCTTTCCTCATGGCGTTTCTGCCACATGTGATTAATATGTCCGGATTTTTGTTGGGGACTATATTTAAAATCTTTTTGAGTGTCCAGTTTACGGGAAGGGTTAGAATCTAAGCTACCTTTTTCTAAGCCCTCCCCTTTTACAAGTTTTTTGGAATATTGGAGAAACGGGGTGGCCTTTCAACAGGCAATTTAGGTTGATTACTAACCTCATTACCATGCCAAGTTCTACAGTCTCTAGCGTAATGTCCTATTTTCTTACATTTAAAACATACAACTTGATTGTTATGGCCTAATTGAATGTGATTAGTTATAGGCCTACTTTCCCGGTTTGAGGTGCCTTGTTGAACCATCCTCAACTTATCCGCATACTCAATATTTTGGCACCTTATGCAGATTTCATCCAACTCTTTGAGCGAAGTAGGATTTCCCATAAATATCATTTTATTGCGGGTGTCTGGGTTTAAACCTGTTTTTAATAATATCTACTACTTCCCTCTCTGACATTGATGTGGCTAATATACTAACCCATTCCTTAACATCCAGTATAAAACCACTCAGGCTTTCATTAAATTTTTGGGGGCGATAGATCTTTTCAAATTTTAATTTCTCGCGATAACAAAGGGGCACAAAGGTAGTTAACAAATTTTCATGAACAACACTGACGGGTTGTCCATACTCTTTCGCTTCCAAAATTTTTGCCAATAATGGACCTTGGCAATAAGACACGCAAATTTCCAAGATTTCTTGATCAGAACATTTTGTTTCATTTTTTAACAACTTTTAAAAACTCCAATAGTTCATTTACTTTTAACCCGTCCGTTACCTTGAACATTCTAAGATACCTTTCAAGTGGGTTAGGTAACTTATTATATACAATTGAACGATTCTCAGGTACGAAAACATCATTACACATATTAACGGGTATTGGTCCTTTCGTAATATTTTCAAGTGCTACACTTTCATTTTCCGTCTCCAGGTTAGATTCTGATAGCCGGCGTTCTATTTTGCTACATAATTGTTCATCCAATTCTACTGATTTCAATGACTCTTCCTGAGCTACTAAACCCTCAGACATTCTATCAATCTCTTTGATCAAGTTATCCGTTAATTTGAATAGACCTTTCAGGTTGTTCATTCGCCTTATCCAATGAGCAATTTTTACCTGGCACCGCAAAATTTCCAAATTATTAGAACCCTTTATTGCCTTTTCCACTCGAAGAACTAACACTTCATACATAGCAGCACACTGTTTATATTCCTCATTGCCACTTACTTTACTAGACAAATTTAGCTTATTGCCAATAATGTTGAGACCTACTACCTGTCTCAATAACTTTCTAAGTTTATCTACAGTGCTATCAGTAATTGTTTCCACACCACGGAACCACAGTTCATAAATTAATTCGTCCTTACTTAAAAAGTCCACTTTGAGAGCCATTTTAGGTTAAATAAATTACTTAACTATCACAACTTAACTAGACAACACAAGTTCTTGCCAAAGTTTTCTAACAAAGTTTATAACAGTTTGTATAAGTTTATTAAAAAATTCACTGGATACTTTACTAGCAGAGTGGCGCAGTCAATATAACGACTTGGATTGTTGATCTTAATATTCCAGAGTATTAATATATAAATCATCAATAATACATCCAAGACGATATAAAATATTTTTTGATTAGTAAAGATCCTAGTGAATATTAAGTACAATGTATTACTAAAATTGTTAACTATTAAATATTATCTGGTTTGTCTAAAATAAAAATCACAGTTCTAAATGAAAACAATGGATTTATTTTTAACTGGCAAATTAATAAGTTCAACGTTTCAGAATTTTTATCACTCTATTTTCCACAAAGAATTGACAAACCTTTTAGTAAATTTAAAAATTCCTTTGGCAAGAAATAAAAATATTAATCAAATTATCAAACTAAAAATCAGAGCTCTCTTCTAAAATAAAATAATAAAGTTTTAAAATAAAATGAAATACCACTTGGAAATAATTAAAATAAAAATGTTCACTTCTAAGTTCACTCAAAATACAAAATAAAATTTCAACTTCTCTTTACACTATTTGAACCTTAACTTTCAAGTCTCTGCAATTCAGATTACAACTCTCTCTCTCTAACAATTATAAAGTTCAATTAATTTTCAATTAATAATTCACAATAAACAGTTCCAGTTAAATATTAATAAATTACTACTTTTTCAAATCTCAATTAAAGTTATTAACAAAGTTCAATTTTAATTCACTTCTCTTGCAAGCATGAACCAAATGTAACTTGTATGATTCTATTATGCTCTATTGTTCTTCGAGAATAAGTTATTCAGATTGCTCTGTAGTTTCTATGAATTTAATTTTTTCCTATAAAAAAAGACAACAAAATTAATTTAATATCAGATCAAGAAGACTTTTTCAATAAAACGTACAATAAATTTGGTGCTTACCTCAAAATCACTCGCGGAAAAAAAATTTAAGAAATACTGCGCACTGCAATTAACTTTACTCACGAAAATAACCAAAAGAGGGCAAAAATTATGAGCGGGCGCTTAAATACTTCCCTTTCCAAGACATCCGTGGAGCTCTCTCATTGGTCCAGCTGTATCAAACCAGGAGAACAATACTCACAATAAGACAAGTTCTAATCAATTCAAGGCAGTCAACCTGCCTTCCTAACAATTTAAAACTACCAGTGCTAACTTGCCAAAGGATTACATGTTCGATTTTACCCTGACATTTCACAATCTAATCTAAAATTAAGTCCCAATATTTCGATCCCAAAATTTTTATTTAATTTAAGTTTTAATTAAAAAAAATAAATCAATGTAGCTTTAAAAAACGCTACACAACCTAAGTTTCATATATAAAAAAAAATGTAAAATATGAGGATTTATCCAATAATAAGCAGAATAGCACTGTTGGGGGTTGCAGTCTTCTGTCAGACATGTATAGCACAAGCTCATAATTTTTGTTGACGAATACATATTTTAAAAATATTCTGGTTCTTTTGGGTGTCCTCATGCAATATTTAGTATCCTAGTCTGAGGAAAATAGATGAAAAAAAAGTATTTTATGTTATTTAATAGTTTTTAGTACGAGACATAACAATGCAAGCCTGGGTTGTGGCGTGGTGTTGCCAGCTTTAACGGAAGAATAACTAGTGATCAGATAATTGATTGAGTTCAACAGGCGAGTGTTACTGCTCATCGTTACTGCTCATCTATCTTCGAGAAACCTTTACTGTAATTATTTACACTATGACACAGATTGTGAGTAAGAAATAATAATAAAATTAATGCGAAATAATTGAATGCTGAAGAGCAAAACAGATAAACACAACCGGAATGAAGCAAGACATCGTCGTGTCGCCTCATACTGAGAATCAGCTGATGTAACAATGTGGTAACGCTGCAGGTTACATGGGAAGTGAAGAGTGGTAACTGCACATACAGCCAGGCTTGCAATAATGTGCCTCGTACTACATTAAGATCTGATACAATAGAAGGCATTACCATTGTGTAAGAATGAATGTAATAGCCTAGTTTTAATTAAAGACTAGATTATTAGACGTAAGTGCAATATCTTTGTACCTGATTGACTGAAAAATACCTGGATTAGCCATTACAATTAGAAAGAATAAAAGTAAAATTAATCATTCAAAATAGTTTCACTACAGTTTCTTCTGTAATATCAAAACACTCAAAACTAAATCTAAAAATTGAAATATTTTTGTACGATATCTAGACGTTTGTAAGTAGTTAACTTTATGAACATATTTGTACGAGTATTCAATTAACTCAGAGAAGGTTTGATTGTTTTTAGCAAAAATTATGAAAAGATTTATCCAAAATGTTATAAATTTAAAACATTTTACCAAATACCATGATAGTTTGTGCACATGTAATATAATTGGTGGTTAGTAACAGTTTGTATATTTTTTTATTTCAAAAGCATATATCCCATTGGGATCTTTAATTTTTATGAACTAATTAAGTTCATAGGGGCCAAAACACTTTTAAAGAGCTAATTTTAAGATTTCATCTGTTTTGTATAGTTTTTTGGAAATCTTGTCAAATTTCATGTAAATAAGTCGAACCATCTCTGAGTTAATTATGTAAAAGTGTAACTCTTGAGGCATATCCTATTACTCAAATAAAGTTATGTTGTATTAAAAATCATATTTGAGTGTTAAGAGATTGCACAATAAACTAAAAAATTAACACATTTTATAACTAAACCAGGAAATGTTTCATAATTTATATAGATTTTACTATTGTTAAAAATTTACAAATTTTATATAATGTTGTTCCATGCACAGTATTACCATAATTTTACTATAAGTTTGTTATTGAAATGTACATTTATAATAAATATTTTAAACACAATATGCTTATCACAATGTTTATTCCGTGTCTTAGTTTACACATTAGAAAATATATCTATCCATAGTCCCATAATTATAACTGAACCTCACATTAAGTAAAATAATACAGATTTTGACGGATATCTTTAGAAATGTAGTTTTAATATCCATTAGTTTTGAATCTTAAAAAATTTGTTGGTAAAGTATCACACTCACATGGCTTTGTACACAAAACACGTAGAAGCATTAATTAATTGTTCTCTTTCGCCTCATTCGGAAAACGTAGATAGGTTTTGCGACAGCTTAAACATTAGTAATTTATTTTCATAGGATTTACAAGTACTCAATATCTTGAAAACTGTTTGAAGATACTAAAAAATGTTTATGACAAAAAGTTTAGGAAATGTTATAAGCATACAGAACAGTTTTTGTTTTTTCCTCTAGGTTCATAAATAATGGAGATGTGAATTCTTAAAAGGTAAAACGGCTATTTTAATGGAAAGGCATGGAGTACCAATCTGGTCAAGAAACTTAAATCAATGTATTTAAAAGGTCAATATTTGTACCGAGTTTGAACTTGTTTCAACATTCCTACCACCAGTTCTTTGTGGTAGAAATGTTCTTATGGGAATTACGTTTAATCAGTATATCGAAAACCATTTGAGATACAAAAAGCCTGACTTATTACCATATTTTTAGTAAACTTTATAAATATTCCAGTACACTTTTTGTTTTTTCTCCAAGTTCTTAAATAACGAAGTTGTGAATTTTTAGTTTAAAGGCAGCCATGTATTGAAACGAAATGGTGACAAAGTAGTTAGTGATTGTACCACGTACAATTTTGAACGGGGTGGATTTGGGCTCTAGAGATCATTTTCAATGAAGTTATGTAGAAATATTTGGTAAGTGCTACCGTGAGGGTGATTACAATAGGCTGATTTTGTAAAGAAAATCTCACCTTAAAAATTTACACATTACAACTCTTTATTCCAAATTTAGACAACTGAAAGCCTAGACATGCCAGACAATGAGAACCTGTGTGTATACCACAAGCACACTCGCAGCACACATCAAAGTTTGTTACTTGTTCAAAATTCAAATCCCACAATTGCTATTATTCTATTTTTAGTTATTTATTATTTATGATTTATTAGTACATATAACTATATGTATGTATCCTTCGTACTTGGGTGAAGATTGGCAAAATATGTTTTTGGAATGGGACAACATTTTGTGAAAAAAACATGTTTTTTTAACTATAAAACTTATTGGTAATAGTAAGTTTGCACCAACTAATATTTTTACCATTAAAAAGTCATGCTGATGTATCTGCCTCTGGTTCTTACTTGACGATAATATTAGCAAATATCCATCTGTTATCATTAGTAAATTCTTTGTGAATAATACTTTTATGTTACCTACTCAATGGATAAGAATAAAAGCAATTAATTTGAGTGAAAACTATTGCTTTTAATAAGATAATATGAGCTAATAAACACACAAGGTGTACAAGAAATCATTATGAATATACCATAACAAAGAATATATCATACTCAAAGTTCATTGTTTGAGAAAGTTTTGATATACCCTCCTTTGACAGCTGGGACCACCAAGTGACTGCAGTATTACCAATTGAAAACACATTTATCTTACAAATAGTCTTTAAAGTAAGGCTTTGGTAGTTTTTGTGAACATTTTTGTAAATTATTTCCAATAAATGCAGTTTTAAATGGAAAATATACTAGTATAGTTTGTGGATGATACGTGTAACATATGTGAAAAATCTAATCTTCAACGTATGTATCAGCAAATTGTCTGCTTCAAGGAAAGTCATTAGCGGATGTGCTTGTATCCATCCGTGAAGGATAAATACAAGCAATAATTTAATGCGGGTTCTAAGTAGGCAAAGGAAGCACTTAACAATTTCCATACATTCTGTTTAAGATCCTCAATTAATTATGTTGAAGTTTCCAACGTTTATTATAGTTATGTTCATCTAGGACAACAAGATGAGAATATCTCTCATAACATTTAGTCGTAAAAGACTCTTTGCTCTCCTTCTGGATATTCAGGATGGGTAAGGAGATTTGTTGAGATCTCATGATGAGGGATAACGAGCACTTTCTCAATCTTAACACCTTGGAGGAAGAGGAGGTTAGTTCTGTTCCAGCCTCTCCCATTCAAAGTGAGTAGGTGAACCAACATTAAGGGAGTCCATCCGTTCCAACAGTCATCCTCTGCAATGGACCAGACCTATTGATGACTTCCAACCCCCCTCCCCCCATTAATCTTGTCATTCACAGTTCGCGAATTGCCACTCCTGGACATCTATTGGGTTGCCTAGATTTAAGTGATACTGGTTATTGTTGTACCCAGCTAGCCAATGCTAAATAGCTGGTAGTGCCAATTGCCAATAGTGTAGGTCCTGTAGGCAGATATAAGCCATCCAGAAGCGAGCTCTCCTGGAAACCTTTTTTATTGTGCTATGAGTAACAAAGAGCAGAGGATATGAAGAGTTCAACAAATTTTGACACGCCTAGCTATGGTTTACTTTTTGTATAAATCAAACTATTAGTCTAGAAGTTGAAAGCTAATTTGCACTATGTAGAACATTCAGCCGATTGTTTGTGAAATTGGCAGAGGATTTTCCGCTAAAGTTGTCATCTATTATAGTTTTCATGGGGGTTGAAATGGAAGAATGTCAAAAGTCTTAAAGTATATCGAAATGATAATATTTTACTCTGTTCATATTTTGTTTTAGCTTGACTTACTTAAATCTAATAATTATCAGACATGCAATAAAGTTATGTCATCAGCCAACTTCCACGAAAACTGATGACTCATTTCTTTCTCAGGGAAAAATCTTCTGTCGATTTCACAAAACACTCGGCTGTAAGCCAATATAATAAAAGTTAGCCCTCAGCTCCTAGACTAATAGTTTGAATTAATTGTTCCAAAAGCAAAAATTAGCACTATTGGCTCGCAGAGTACACCAATAACCGATGTGTTACTAAAGAGTTGTCAGAAAATGCTGAATTTTAGTCGGTCTCCGTATTTTTGGCTGATTCTGATTTAACTTTTCTTTATATCTCTGTTTTAATTGTCTTAAACTAAAACCAATTGACTCAGGAAAAAAACTGTTCGATATCCTATTTCTATTCCCATCAGAATTAGCGTGACAATGTCTAAGAGAAAATTCCTCTATCTATCAATTTTATGAAAAGCTACATTGTGTGCTAATGCAATGCAATTTGGCTCTTGGCTCATGGACTACAGTATCTTCTTCTGTAAGGTACAATATTTTGAAGAACTAATTCCAAGCAAATCTTTAGTTCATTTTTATCCATAGTTCACTAAAGATATTTCATATATATTTAAAAAACAATCAAAGAACACTGAACACAAATTTACACACTTACCATAAACATGCACTATGTAGGTAAGTTTAAATTTCGTTCCTCAAACACTTACAGTATATTACAAACATCTTACTATATATGTATACGTACAAATTTTTACAATTTTGTTTAAAAAAAACTAACATAACGCATTGAAGGCATCATATGAGGGTGTATGACATGTGCTCGGAATTGACTTGTAAAGAATTATAACTTTATTTAACTAAACCAAAGGATATATATTATTTTTTTAATATTCTCCCACTCTTAAAATAATTTTATTTCTATATAATTGGAAGCTTTTTTTTTATTCCATCGTAAAGATTTAGTTTCGTCACAAGAAAAAATGTAATTCAAAAAGGCATCATTTTGTTGAAATGGTTTGAAGAGCCGCTTCAAAAACATCCAATTGATGTCACTTGTCATCCTGCGATAACAGATGTGGAGCTCACCAAGAAGACACATTGTGATATCCCAAGTATTCTATCACGATCTCTTGGACACTACTGTAACTGATTCTGAGTTCTTCAACATTTTAAAAACAAGTTATGCGCTGATCTTCCTCAATGAGATTTTGGACTTCCTCAATGTTGATCTCGGTTTCACTCGTCCTTGGGCGACAATTGTGGCACTCATTCTCAACCCTTTCACATCCCTCAAAAATTTGTTTGTGCCAAGTAAACACACATGTTTTTCGCAAGATATTGTCCCTGAACTTTTTTCATCACATTACAAAATTTCGGTTAGGCTTACTCTTTCCTGAGCCAAGACTTAATAATGAATTTGAGAGTTGCGGTTGTTTCTTTCTGTCCCCAACAGTATATAAGCTACGTACACATCAAGCAATTTTAGGTCAATGACTCATTCGGAATTTTTTAGATAACCAGTCTCGTTTATAGTTTACTTATTCTTGTAGTAACCTTTAAGGTGGTCAGTTGGAATAACTTTTTTTGATTCCAAAGAACTGGTTGCTCTTAGCCCTTTAAATACTACTTCTGAGGAGAGGAACATATAGAAAAATTGTTTTCTTACATGAGGAGTGTTAGGAATTTGATATAAAAATTTGGGGCTTATTCAGACTCAAGGAAAAATGGTTTAAGATAAGGATATAAACTGTTTACAGTATGTACATGAGAAGTGACTGAACTTTATGAAATATTACTATTTCCATAATAAATACTATTTAAAAACCAATTTTAAACTTAAATTTAATAATAGAAAATAATTATCATGAAACCTTGAGTTAAAAGAAAATAATTCACTAAAGCCAAATTAACTATTAGTTAAATAAAATTGTTATTACTGTATAACCCTCAGTGGAAAAATAAATGCACAAGTTGGCAACATAGACTATTATTAAAAATTTAAGCTTAGCAGCCAATCACAGTAAAAATTCTGATTAAAGCCCTTCTAAAAGTTCATAACAATATTCAACAATTCTGATTTTGGAAAATGCATCAAGATTTCTTTATGTATTTTTCTCTGTAGACAACAGATATACTTTACCTTACGGTGGTCACTAGAGTAGCCAATCATGTTCCGTGATGTAATGAAATAAGGCTAGTTATAATTATTATATTCATCACAATAATGATCACTGACTTCAGAAATGCTATTTTTGGATATCTACTCATACTGAAGACCTGTCTTTGGCCTGTGCACAAGGATCATCCCAGTTATCATCAATATTACCTAGAATTCCTGGTGGGATATGTTTTGAAATAAGGTCTCTTCTCAACTCACTGTAACTCCTTTACATCGCTGTATCCACACTACCTTTCAAATTGTATTGTTGGATGGAATTATTAACATGAGAAGATTTCTTCTAATAACTTCAGAGGTTGACTGTCACTGCTGAAAGAATGTTTTGATGTAGTAGAGATTACATTTTCTAGGTGTAAAAAACCGATATTTGTAATTATTTGTCAAAAATCTGGCATTTTAAGAGCTGCTTAAAAAGCTTTTAGATTACAGTTTACAATTATGTCCTGTATAAAGATTACATAATGTTAAAGGGTATCAATTATTAATCATAAGCATATTATAAACCACCCCTACACTGTGAGTTGATAGCAAAGGAAAGAGGTTTAATCGTTATTCTTCATCAATTTTGTATTTTATATAATCTAGACAAGTAAATAGTGAGATTTAAGAGAAAGTTTTTTATTGTTACATTAGAAATTACACGATTGAATGAATGACAAAAATTACAAATATGAAGATGTGGAGAGGAAATACATCACAACTAAATCCATTTATCAGCAACCCCAGTGACTTGTGTTCAAATGAAAAATGTAAGAAATAGTGGTGAGCAAACAGCCAATAGCTTACAACGTGAATTTTAGCAACTGGTGCGTATCCACAACGTGCCTTCAGATTGGATGAACATTGTGCAGCTGCAGCAAACGGGAATTTAGGTACCTGCCGATTATCCACAACGTGACTTCAGATTGATGAACATTGTGCGGCTGCATCAAACGGGCATTTAGGTACCTGGCGATTATCCACAACATGACTTCAGATTGATGAACATTGTGCGGCTGCATCAAACGGGCATTTAGGTACCTGGCGATTATCCACAACATGACTTCAGATTGGATGAACATTGTGCAGCTGCAGCAAACGGGAATTTAGGTACCTGGCGATTATCCACAACGTGACTTCAGATTGGATGAACATTGTGCGGTTGCAGCAAACGGGAATTTAGGTACCTGGCGATTATCCACAACGTGACTTCAGATTGGATGAACATTGTGCAGCTGCAGCAAACAGGAATTTAGGTACCTGGCGATTATCCACAACGTGACTTCAGATTGGATGAACATTGTGCGGCTGCAGCAAACGGGAATTTAGGTACCTGGCGATTATCCACAACGTGACTTCAGATTGGATGAACATTGTGCAGCTGCAGCAAACAGGAATTTAGGTACCTGGTGATTATCCACAACATGTCTTCAGTTTGGATGGATAGTGCAGCGGCTGCAAACAGGAATTTAGGTACCTGGTATGTATCCACATGTTGTCTGATTGGATGAATAGTGCAGCGGCTGCAAACAGGAATTTAGGTACCTGGTGATTATCCACAACATGTCTTCAGTTTGGATGAATAGTGCAGCGGCTGCAAACAGGAATTTAGGTACCTGGTATGTATCCACATGTCGTCTGATTGGATGAATAGTGCAGCGGCTGCAAACAGGAATTTAGGTACCTGGTATGTATCCACAACATGTCTTCAGATTGGATGAATAGTGCAGCGGCTGCAAACAAGAATTTAGGTACCTGGTATGTATCCACATGTCGTCTGATTGGATGAATAGTGCAGCGGCTGCAAACAGGAATTTAGGTACCTGGTATGTATCCACATGTCGTCTGATTGGATGAATAGTGCAGCGGCTGCAAACAGGAATTTAGGTACCTGGTATGTATCCACAACATGTCTTCAGATTGGATGAATAGTGCTGCAGCTGCAAACAAGAATTTAGGTACCTGGTGCATATCCACCATGTGGTGGTAAGATCCTTGGTATGTCTTCTTTACTGTATTGTATATCAGTAGTCTAGGGGCCATCAAGCAGGATTTTAGAATGTTGGATCCTCTGTTGAACTGTGATGGGTGTAGATGTTTGTTGTTTGACTGTTTTATCATTGTCCCTGGGGTTTTGATTCATTATTTTGTATCTCCACTTGTCTCTTCATATTAATGTACAGTTTGAAGGAGACGCAAATTTTCAAAACTCTGCCGTTATTACAGTTAATGGCTGTTGGAATTTATTCACATCTAATTTTAAGCACAACAGAATTTTCTACTAGATTGTAACAGAAATGTTATCTACTCATGTTTATGTCACTTCCACAATTTAAATGAGTTTTTATAAATCATCAAAGTCAAAGTCAAGTCAAAGTCAAAAGTTTCTTTATTCATATACATCAAGTACAGAGATAGTGTCAAAAAGTAAGTTATTACATTTATGTGATAATAATAATCGATAGCATCAAAATTCATGATTTGTCTGATGGTTTGAGACATCCAGATAGAATTCTTGAAGTGTATAGATGGCCCGTTGAGAGAGTAGTTTCCAGAGTGCAGTCTTCAGTTCTTTTCCCTTCTTCGTCCGTATTTCTGTTGGTAGGCAGTTGCTCAGCTTTCTTTCCCATGTAGGTCGGTTTCTTCTCATACTGCGTTAAGTGGTGAGTGGGAAGTTGGTACATTGTTGAGTTGCGTGTGTTGTAGTAGTGAATGTCTTCAAGCCTTGTAAGGTTTTCTCCGTCCACGTACATCACGAGTTCTTGGATATAGAGAGCTGTCACAGTCAAGATATTTAGGGTTGGAAAGGCCTCTCTGCAGCTTTCCAGGGGATGAAGGTTTGCAAGGATTCTAATTGCCTTTTTTTGGAGGATTAGAATTCTGTTCATGTTGGTTTTTGAGGTTCCTCCCCATACAGCCAGTCCATATCTTATGTGTGTCTCAAACAGAGCGAAGTAGGCAGTACGTGCAGTAGTCAGATCTCCGATAGCTTTGATCTGCTTGAGGGCATACAAGCTTGAGTTCAGTCTGTTACATAGCTGGTCAATATGAGGGGTCCAAGATAAGTTAGAGTCAACTAAAACCCCAAGGAATTTGGTTTGGTCAACTAAGTTCACTTCTGGTAAGGAGTTTATTTGCCCTGATCTTCTTCCAAATCCTAATTGGCTAGTTTTTGGAGGGGTTCACCACTAAGTCGTTTCCATCACAATATTGATATGCCATATTGACAGCAATATAAGCATTCAGGCACAGATTTTCAGGAGAATGGTTGTCGAGGATTAAAGTTGTGTCGTCTGCGTACATCAAAGTTTTAGTGTATTCACTTAAGTATTCTGGGAGGTCATTAGTAAAAAGAATGAACAGCACTGGGCCCAGCACAGATCCTTGGGGCACACCTCTTTGGATTGGCAGAGGTTGCGACCGAAATGCCTTGGTGGTTCCTTTTACTGTAGACTTAATTTCAACTACTTGACTACGGTCTTTGAGGTAACTCTCAAACCATTTTAGGGCCGTTGCTGTTACACCCAGTGCATTCAGTTTCTTCAGTATGAGGTCGTGTCCTAAGCAGTCGAACGCTTTGCTGAAATCGAGGAAGATCGCTGTAGTTAGGTTCCCATTTTCTAAGCTGTCAATTACTGATTCTAGTAATTCAATCATTGCTGTGGTAGTTGATTTACCTTTGACAAACCCATGCTGAGAGCTTGTTATCAGGTTGTTGAGTGTACAGTGTTCTAGAAGCCTGGTGAGTACTACTTTTTCACAGAGTTTTGCGACCGTTGGGAGTAAGGATATGGGCCTATAGTTGCTTAATTCTGTTCTACTACCAGTCTTAAATTTTGGATATATTTTGGATATTTTTAAAGCGGAGGGAACGTGGCCTTCATTGAAAGATTTATTGAAGATGTCAGTGAGGGGGCAAATTAGTTCTTCTGCACAGTGCTTTAGTACTTTTGTGGATATGTCGTCAATTCCTGCTGAGTTTTTGGATTTTAAGCTTTTAATAATTGATCTTAACTCCTCTTGGGTTGTGGGTCTTAATGATGATCTGAGTTCACTGGTGTGAGTCCCTCCATGGAGTTCAACTGGTCTCCTGGCAGTGCCATTATTACGATCAATGGTGTATTTTGCAATGTTGGCAAAATAATCATTGAACTGTTCAGCTACAGCATATGTGTCTTCAATAAGTTGTCCATTGATGGTCAGTTTGAGCTGAGGTAAGGTGTCTTGTTTTTTTTGATCGGACACTATTAATCGTTTCCCAGATTGTTTTTGACTTATTTTGGGAGTTGGTAATTTGATCTGCGATTCTTTGACTTCTTAGGGTCTTCAGTCTTTGGTCATACTTTTTTTTTAAGTCTGTCGCTTTGATTCTGTCAGCAAGATTTCCTGTGGTTTCAAACTGGTTGAGGTAAGCTAGGTAATCATTCTTCAGAATTAATGCTTCTGCATCTGCAAAGTGTTTAGGTTTGGTCTTTTTAGTCCTGGGCAGTTTTAAGAGGGCAAGCAGTGTCCAGAGCTATTGTTACCGTGGTTCTGTAGTTGTTGTAAGCTTCCTCTGAGTTTAAAGATGTATACACTTTTTCCCACCTTTCATTTTATTAACAACCATTTCAGCTCATCCAAGTTTCTTCCTCCAATTGCTCTGTGCACTGATTTAGGTGTTTTTATTTCCTCTAAGTTGGTGATAGTGCACTTCTGGGCTGTGTGATCAGAGAGTCCAGTGTTAAAGACTGATATGTCAAGTGCTTCAGTGATCATATTGGAAGCAATCCAGTCTATAGATGATTTTGATATAGGAGTAATTCTTGTGGCTGGCAGATCAACTCTTTGAATATTATGGTAAGCGAGCATTTCGTTTAATTTTGCTGTGTTTCTGTCTGGCTCCAGTATATCAACATTTATATCTCCCATGATAATGAGATGTTTATTTTTCGACATGAGTGTAATCTATTATACGAGTTAATGTGGCTATTGTATCTTCTAAGTTACTATCAGGTGATCTATATGTGCCTATGATGTAAGTAATGTCTTTCTTAAAAATTATCTTGATCATTGCGACCTCACATGAAAGTTCTTGGCAATATTGTGACACATCAACCTCCTCAACACAAGCTTGTAGAGCATCTTCTACAAAGATAGCTACACCTCCAAGTCTGTTGATGGGTGCGGCTGTAGTGGGCTATTAGTTCAAAGCCAGGTAACCATTTAATGGACTCTATCTGGTTTTGTTCGGAGTCCCATGCTCTGTTAAGATGATGACATTGAGTTTTTCCAGCTCCGCTAAGTGAAGGAGGCGATGGGATTTGCTTGTAGTCCTCTTATGTTTTGATGCAGGATGGCAAGTCTTCCTTTTTTTGAGATTTTTGTCTGCCTTGCTTTGAAGTGCTCAAGTCTAAAAAAGATGATTCCTTTTGATCACTTCGAGGTTGTGTACTGTTCTCCAGAACCATGGTTGTCGCTCTGCTTGGGTAACTATTAATGATTTGCCTGTAGTGGTCTATGTTTTTGTTGAAGAACTCCTCTATTGTTTCATTGTGTGATCGTAGTCTTGCATTTAGGGGGGGAATGGTGTGTTGTGATTTTCCTAAGTGAGGACTGCTTATTTGTGGCCGTGTCAGGTTCTAATCTATTGTTGTCACTCCTGGTCATATCCTGGTTCAGTTTTTTAAAAGGAGTTTGGCTGTCTCTCCTGGTCATTTCCTGGTTCAGTTTTTTAGAAGGAGTTTGGCTGTCTCTCCTGGTCATATCCTGGTTCAGTTTTTTCAGAAGGAGTTTGGCTGTCTCTCCTGGTCATGTCCGGGTTCTGTGTTTTGAAAGGAGTTTGGCTGACTTCCCTTGTAGTTTCTTGGGTCATGATTTCAGCATAACCTTTTTGTTTTACACCTACTGCCTGTTTTTCATTTGTAGAACTGATGCCAAGTAGTGAGATGTCAGATGAAAAATTATTTTTTTCACATTGGTAAGGAAGGTTGATATGCAGGATTTGATTTTTTTCCTCTTGATCCTTCAGTTTCCTGCATAAGAGGTCGTACTCCGTCTGTAAGGTCATAAGGTTATCATTCTTGGTTTCAATTTCCTTTTTTAAGTGTTCTTCTGTACAAGATGAACTTTGTATTTTGAGTTTTAAGTAAAATAGTGTCTTGTTCGAACTTTAAAAAGAGTTTTCTTTCAGTTGTCTCTGTAAGTCGTTAATAGTGCTGTTTAGCATATGCTTGTCGCTCTCCGCTTGGATAATGATTTCTTCTTTTAGACACATTTCTTGGTTTAATTTTCTGTTTAGATGTTGGGTTTTCGAGATGGAGTTCTTGATTTCTATCTTGTAGAGTTGCATTTGTATTTTCAGAGAGTTTCAGAACATCCTCCAGGTCTTCGGCATCTTTCAAAGCAGTTTTTCAATCTGCATACTTCAGTTTGCAGATTAGCGTTTTCGGTTCTGCTATTGTGCAGGTTCCTGTTTAAGTTCCTCATTTTCCTGAACAAGAAGACTGCAGTTTTTTGGTGGAGCTTTGGCTGATTGCTTCAGTCAGAATAAAGTAGTCAATCAGATTAAAATATTAATACACTCCAACCAACCAAGTGCTGGCTGGTATTGAGGTGTATAGGATTGAGTATAGGATTTGCTAGAATGAATAATTATCACAGCTAGCAAGGTGGTCGAGGCAGAGCAGTTGTGTGTGGTCAGGTGCTGAGGTTGCACTGTCAGCAGATGCTGGGTCACCGCTCCCGTCTGTGACCTCGCTCTGTACTGTGTGCTTCTGCTGTACAGCTGGAATGCTATTACAAAGTCTAATACGTCACTATTTCTTGTGAGTTGGCTGTCCTAATGACGTCATTAAACCATTGTTATGTGAGAAATGGTTAGTTGTCTTATATCTTGAGTCACTGAAGTAATTTTTTTTTTTTTTTTCTTTAAATGGTCTTGATAGATAGTGTGAAGAAAAGAGAGAAATTGTTGTTAATTGTTGTTAAGAGAAGTATTAATAAACAGTTTGTGGGTTATATGGCAGTTGGAATGCCAGCTCATATGAGTATTTTTTTATTAATTACTTTGTTTTATGAATTTTTTAATTGGCTGAAAATGACTCACAGTAAATTTCTGGTAAGTTATAGTCCGTAGGAAGTATTATGTAGTCACTATTTCCCACTTAAAAACTAAACTTATTACTGGATCACTTTCACTGCAAGACTAGTCAGGTAGCCATCTTGATTGTAGTACCATCTCTATAGTTACAATACAAAATTGTCCAATTGTTGAATAGAAAAGACTTAATTTGAGATCTGAATGAATACTATTAATTTGTTAAAAGTTTGGTTGGTAGTGTTGATTCAGAATATATTTTTAAAATTATCATGTCCCAAATACTATTTTTAGTAACACAAAAGATTAGATTTAGTTAAATAACATACTAAATGTTTATGTATATTTCTATGCAAGAGTTTTTAATACTTTGACTGTGTCAGACACCTTACGGCATAGAATCAGAGTGATAGTATTAAAGTTTACTCAGTGTAGAGCCACAATAAAGGTGTTAAACATTAAATGTTCTATTTAAATAGTCCATTTACTGGATAAACTATACAAGAGTTTTTAATACTTTGACTGTGTCAGACACCTTACGGCATAGAATCAGAGTGATAATATTAAAGTTTATTTAGTATAGAGCCACAATAAAGGTGTTAAACATTAAATGTTCTATTTAAATAGTCCATTTACTGGATAAACTATGCAAGAGTTTTTAATACTTTGACTGTGTCAGACACCTTACGGCATAGAATCAGAGTGATAATATTAAAGTTTACTCAGTATAGAGCCACAATAAAGGTGTTAAACATTAAATGTTCTATTTTAAATAGTCCATTTACTGGATAAACTATACAAGAGTTTTTAATACTTTGACTGTGTCAGACACCTTACGGCATAGAATCAGAGTGATAATATTAAAGTTTACTCAGTATAGAGCCACAATAAAGGTGTTAAACATTAAATGTTCTATTTAAATAGTCCATTTACTGGATAAACTATACAAGAGTTTGTAATACTTTGACTGTGTCAGACACCTTACGGCATAGAATCAGAGTGATAGTATTAAAGTTTACTCAGTATAGAGCCACAATAAAGGTGTTAAACATTAAATGTTCTATTTAAATAGTCCATTTACTAAGACTTGGCCTTTCATTCTCAAACCATCATTTGGAACAACTCTCTTATGGTTTGTAAAAATACGATTAAACTTTGAATCTCATATGTAATATTTTGGCAGTAAAAGTTTATCTCTTAAAACTTACGGATTGTATAAATTAATTATTTCAATTGTTCATAACTACTGAAACTAACACGCAGATTAACTTCCAAATATCACAAAGGAATTTGTTGAGTGAAAAAAATAGTTTTTTTTACTACTTAACCCAAGTCCATCCTGAACCCTTACCTCGCAGCCTTATCTTGTCCATTTGAAAGTGCTGGTGCTATTTGCTTTCCCCACACATCCACTGATGTCTTTGATATCTTTATCGTCTATATACTTTTTTACAGGCACTTAACTGGTCAGATTATATGTTTAGCTAAGTTACTTTATAGCCATGCAATTGCTCAATGCAGGAGCCAACCGCAAAATCTTTAGTGACCTGCAGAAAAGACAACATTATTTTCTTATTTATTTTTTTGTTAAGAGAGGCCGATCTCCTTTTAAGCCCTGTTCTGCCGTCCTCATGGACGGATCTTATCAAAAAGAATAAGAAGGAGAGTCGATACAGTATAATGTAATTAATTATTACTTACTGATAAAAAGTGGAGGCTACAGAGAGGCCACTATTTTTCCTGCGCTATTTTTCTCAGATCCAAAATTCGACGTTTAAACCGCTCGCCATCGCGCTTGTAATTTATTAGTACTTACTTATTTACTTACTTACTGCCGGGGCGTAGTAAGTAAGTAAGTACTAATAAATAGTAAATAGTAAAAATAGTAATTTATTAGTTCCAATATAAATTAAGTCACAGAATTTTGAATCATTTAAATTCACGGCATTTACATTTTTAACTGTAAAAGCATTCTGTATACATTTTACTTAGGAATAAGCAGTCACTATAATAGTTCACAAAGTATGTATGTCCAGTTACCGTTTGTCTCTTATTATATGGCAGCGTATTGATGACGTCACGCTAAAGCCATATTTTCTAAGGCGACAAAGTGAGAGCTCCACCATACTGGTATTTTAAGGTTAATTTTTGAATTATCATTGTCCTTTATTTTGTTACCGCTGGGTTAATCAAAATAGATGTAAAGTTTAAATCCTTTTAATATTTGAAACTTTATTAAACAAACTTTATTACCCCGAATCACGGCATCGATTGCACAATGAAATTATTTAAATAATTTGCTTCATCTTAGAGCAATAACCTAGTTGTAACCAAAGAAAAGAATTTTTATTAAACTATACTAGTTAGTGTTTGAAATGTTAACCTACATTAATATTGTATATCATGTTGAAATTATATAATATTATCTATTCTATTAGTACGTGCCATTTATTAAGTAACTAATAAAATTCTGATTTATTTGGATGATTCATTGGTTCTCTTAATGATAAGCAACTTGTTCGAGTCCATTCCATTATTACATAAAGGGTGCAGGATAACTGAGTTCGGAAATTAAACTGTTACTTTTGGACGGAGAGTTTTGTTGAGTAAAAGATTTGTACATTAGGCTATATGTGTAGCGAACATTCAAATTATCTAGCTTACCTAAGAGTAGCTACAAACGTTTCAGTCATCGCACGACACGTGATGTTCGGTCTTCCTGGTGTTGAAGGGCTTAGAGGTTGGATGGTTCTTGTGGTGCCTGGAGCGTTATATTAGATGAAAAGAATTTTCTGGAAGTGAAGGGGAATCCATGTATGCTTTTCACGTCCCCCAGAATGATCAATAATTTATCAAAATTATTGACTATAATGAGGAGCGGAGTGAGCGGGGCTGGGAGTACTGAAGTGGGTGTATATCCGTAGAGTTGTAGGGTAACGAAATGATCCTGGTTGAGATTTGCGTAGGGGTTGGCGGACGGAATACATCTTCTTTTATCCTCTTCAATCCTAGTGTATCCAGTATTCCTATCAAAACGACACATTCATGTAATCACAACTGTTTCCGTACTAAAACTCTCCGTCCGTAACAGTTCAATTCAAAGTCTGTTCCGAAGCTTATTGTGATATAGTTATAGCGTTTAAAAATATTTCATATCAAAACAAACACCTTTCTTCCGGATTACCCCGAATCACGGCATCGATTGCACAATGAAATTATTTAAATAATTTGCTTCATCTTAGAGAATGACCTGCATTTAAGTAATGTTAATCCAAAACGTCTATTAACCAGTTCATTTCATATCAGCTTTAAATATTAGTACTTTTTTCCAGAGAACTACGCCCAATTATTAACTAGAAGAAGCTTAATACTTTATAACTAGAGTACTTGACATAAGAAAATAGTAACTAAATTTTTGTGACGATAAAGATAATTTATTAATTAAACTCACGCCCCTGATACTTGTGTAGGCTCCTTTCTTCTTGCTGTAGTTCCATGCAGCTAAGGAAGACTTGTTGCAGTAGGGAAGGTCTTGCAAACTTTTGGTCAGCATGTAGTTCCCATCGCAAAAAATGCCAGACACCTGAAGATCAATAATAGTATTAGAAATTATGGAGTTAACCTGACAGAGAATAACTATTGGGAAATTTATTTGAGGAGCTGGGACCTTTTAAAATGTAGAGGTCTGTAGTCAACATAATCGGGTATTGAAAAGTTCAGTTAATGACGATACCAAAACTCCTACTCAGAAGTATAAAATATACTGTAGCATAAGACTTGCGTACGACAGGGTCCTAAATGTGCTGTTTTCGTTAACTAGTCACACATACAGGCAGAAACTTCTACTAGACGTGGTTTTCTGAGACAGAGAAATTCACAGTTCAAATAATTATAAATGTCAAGAGGTAACAAATATTATTGTCATCCCTTATACTGCTACAAAATTATATTTTGTCATAAATTGCAAACCCCCTATTCAAACTTTAAAAATGTATAAAAATTAGATTATATGAAGTATTCAACATATTTATAGCAACATTATGGTCTGTAGCTGTACATATATTTCGCAATTCCTCGTAGGAATTATTTGAATGTAAATTTATATTACATGTGAATGTAATGCCAGATAGTAAACCTAGTTGTAACCAAAGAAAAGAATTTTTATTAAACTATACTAGTTAGTGTTTGAAATATTAACCTACTTTAATATTGTATATCATGTTGAAATTATATAATATTATCTATTCTATTAGTACGTGCTATTTATTAAGTAACTAATAAAATTCTGATTTATTTGGATGATTCATTGGTTCTCTTAATGATAAGCAACTTGTTCGAGTCCATTCCATTATTACATAAAGGGTGGAGGATAACTGAATTCGGAAATTAAACTGTTACTTTTGGACGGAGAGTTTTGTTGAGTAAAAGATTTGTACATTAGGCTATATGCGTAGCGAACATTCAAATTATCTAGCTTACCTAAGAGTAGCTACAAACGTTTCAGTCATCGCACGACACGTGATGTTCGGTCTTCCTGGCGTTGAAGGGCTCAGAGGTTGGTTGGTTCTTGTGGTGCCTGGAGCGTTATATTAGCTGAAAAGAATTTTCTGGAAGTGAAGGGGAATCCATGTATGCTTTTCACGTCCCCCAGAATGATCAATAATTTATCAAAATTATTGACTATAATGAGGAGCGGAGTGAGCGGGGCTGGGAGTACTGAAGTGGGTGTATATCCGTAGAGTTGTAGGGTAACGAAATGATCCTGGTTGAGATTTGCGTAGGGGTTGGCGGACGGAATACATCTTCTTTTATCCTCTTCAATCCTAGTGTATCCAGTATTCCTATCAAAACGACACATTCATGTAATCACAACTGTTTCCGTACTAAAACTCTCCGTCCGTAACAGTTCAATTCAAAGTCTGTTCCGAAGCTTATTGTGATATAGTTATAGCGTTTAAAAATATTTCATATCAAAACAAACACCTTTCTTCCGGATTACCCCGAATCACGGCATCGATTGCACAATGAAATTATTTAAATAATTTGCTTCATCTTAGAGAATGACCTGCATTTAAGTAATGTTAATCCAAAACGTCTATTAACCAGTTCATTTCATATCAGCTTTAAATATTAGTACTTTTTTCCAGAGAACTACGCCCAATTATTAACTAGAAGAAGCTTAATACTTTATAACTAGAGTACTTGACATAAGAAAATAGTAACTAAATTTTTGTGACGATAAAGATAATTTATTAATTAAACTCACGCCCCTGATACTCGTGTAGGCTCCTTTCTTCTTGCTGTAGTCCCATGCAGCTAAGGAAGACTTGTTGCAGTAGGGAAGGTCTTGCAAACTTTTGGACAGCATGTAGTTCCCATCGCAAAAAATGCCAGACACCTGAGGATCAATAATAGTATTAGAAATTATGGAGTTTAACTGACAGAGAATAACTATTGGGAAATTTATTTGAGGAGCTGGGACCTTTTAAAATGTAGAGGTCTGTAGTCAACATAATCGGGTAATGGAAAGTTCAGTTAATGACGATACCAAAACTCCTACTCAGAAGTATAAAATATACTGTAGCATAAGACTTGCGTACGACAGGGTCCTAAATGTGTTGTTTTCGTTAACTAGTCACACATACAGGCAGAAACTTCTACTAGCCGTGGTTTTCTGAGTTAGTGAATTCACAGTTCAAATAATAATAAATGTCAAGAGGTAACAATTATTATTGTCATCCCTTATACTGATACAAAATTATATTTTGTCATAAATTGCCAACTCCCTATTCAAACTTTAAAAATGTATATAAATTAGATTATATGAAGTATTCAACATAATTATAGCAGTATTATGGTCTATAGCTGTACATATATTTCGCAATTCCTCGTTGGAATTATTTGAAAGTAAATGTATGTTACATGTGAATGTAATGACGGATAGTAAACCTAGTTGTAACCAAAGAAAAGAATTTTTATTAAACTGTACTAGTTAGTGTTTGAAATATTAACCTACTTTAATATTGTATATCATGTTGAAATTATATAATATTATCTATTCTATTAGTACGTGCTATTTATTAAGTAACTAATAAAATTCTGATTTATTTGGATGATTCATTGGTTCTCTTAATGATAAGCAACTTGTTCGAGTCCATTCCATTATTACATAAAGGGTGGAGGATAACTGAATTCGGAAATTAAACTGTTACTTTTGGACGGAGAGTTTTGTTGAGTAAAAGATTTGTACATTAGGCTATATGCGTAGCGAACATTCAAATTATCTAGCTTACCTAAGAGTAGCTACAAACGTTTCAGTCATCGCACGACACGTGATGTTCGGTCTTCCTGGCGTTGAAGGGCTCAGAGGTTGGTTGGTTCTTGTGGTGCCTGGAGCGTTATATTAGCTGAAAAGAATTTTCTGGAAGTGAAGGGGAATCCATGTATGCTTTTCACGTCCCCCAGAATGATCAATAATTTATCAAAATTATTGACTATAATGAGGAGCGGAGTGAGCGGGGCTGGGAGTACTGAAGTGGGTGTATATCCGTAGAGTTGTAGGGTAACGAAATGATCCTGGTTGAGATTTGCGTAGGGGTTGGCGGACGGAATACATCTTCTTTTATCCTCTTCAATCCTAGTGTATCCAGTATTCCTATCAAAACGACACATTCATGTAATCACAACTGTTTCCGTACTAAAACTCTCCGTCCGTAACAGTTCAATTCAAAGTCTGTTCCGAAGCTTATTGTGATATAGTTATAGCGTTTAAAAATATTTCATATCAAAACAAACACCTTTCTTCCGGATTACCCCGAATCACGGCATCGATTGCACAATGAAATTATTTAAATAATTTGCTTCATCTTAGAGAATGACCTGCATTTAAGTAATGTTAATCCAAAACGTCTATTAACCAGTTCATTTCATATCAGCTTTAAATATTAGTACTTTTTTCCAGAGAACTACGCCCAATTATTAACTAGAAGAAGCTTAATACTTTATAACTAGAGTACTTGACATAAGAAAATAGTAACTAAATTTTTGTGACGATAAAGATAATTTATTAATTAAACTCACGCCCCTGATACTCGTGTAGGCTCCTTTCTTCTTGCTGTAGTCCCATGCAGCTAAGGAAGACTTGTTG